>NW_027414379.1:0-233262 GCF_964106895.1 Numenius arquata
TGGAATTTTTGGAGGCCAGTGCTGGGAAAAAGTGAACAAAAGGTGCTTTTGAGGATAGAGTGGCCAGGAAAGCCCGCAGCCCCAAAGTCTGGGTGGCAATGCAAGTAGTTCCCAGAGACCTTGAAAGAAAGCAAGACTTGGTCTGGCTGACGACTTGGTTGGGGGAGCCAGGCCAGGATGTTTGGAATTTTTGGAGGCCGGTGCTGGGAAAAAGTGAACGAAAGGTGCTTTTGAGGATAGAGTGGCCAGGAAAGCCCGCAGCCCCAAAGTCTGGGTGGCAATGCAAGTAGTTCCCAGAGACCTTGAAAGAAAGCAAGAGTTGTTCTGGCTGCCACCATGGGTGTGGGAGTCACCTCCGGACGTTTGGAATTTTTATGGGCCGGTGCTGGGAAAAAGGTTAAGAAAAAAGGTGCTTTTGAGGATAGAGTGGCCAGGAAAGCCCGCAGCCCCAAAGTCTGGGTGGCAATGCAAGTAGTTCCCAGAGACCTTGAAAGAAAGCAAGACTTGGTCTGGCTGACGCCTTGGTTGGGGGAGCCAGGCCAGGACGTTTGGAATTTTTGGAGGCCAGTGCTGGGAAAAAGGGAACAAAAGGTTTTTTTGAGGATAGAGTGGCCAGGAAAGCCCGCAGCTCCAAAGTCTGGGTGGCAATGCAAGTAGTTCCCAGAGGCGTTCATAAAAAGCAAGAGTTGTTCTGGCTGCCAGCTTGGTTGTGGGAGCCAGGCCAGGACGTTTGGAATTTTTGGAGGCCAGTGCTGGGAAAAGGTGAAAAAAAGGTGCTTTTGAGGATAGAGTGGCCAGGAAAGCCCGCAGCCCAAAAGTCTGGGTGGCAATGCAAGTAGTTCCCAGAGACCTTGAAAGAAAGCAAGTCTTGGTCTGGCTGCCAGCTTGGTTGTGGGAGCCAGGCCAGGACGTTTGGAATTTTTGGAGGCCGGTGCTGGGAAAAAGTGAACAAAAGGTGCTTTTGAGGATAGAGTGGCCAGGAAAGCCCACAGCCCCAAAGTCTGGGTGGCAATGCAAGTAGTTCCCAGAGACCTTGAAAGAAAGCAAGAGTTGTTCTGGCTGCCACCATGGGTGTGGGACTCAGCTCTGGACGTTTGGAATTTTTATGGGCCGGTGCTGGAAAAATGTTAAGAAAAAAGGTGCTTTTGAGGATAGAGTGGCCAGGAAAGCCCACAGCCCCAAAGTCTGGGTGGCAATGCAAGTAGTTCCCAGAGACCTTGAAAGAAAGCAAGAGTTGTTCTGGTTGCCACCATGGGTGTGGGAGTCAGCTCCTGACGTTTGGAATTTTTATGGGCCGGTGCTGGGAAAATGGTTAAGAAAAAAGGTGCTTTTGAGGATAGAGTGGCCAGGAAAGCCCGCAGCCCCAAAGTCTGGGTGGCAATGCAAGTAGTTCCCAGAGACCTTGAAAGAAAGCAAGACTTGGTCTGGCTGACGCCTTGGTTGGGGGAGCCAGGCCAGGATGTTCGGAATTTTTGGAGGCCAGTGCTGGGAAAAAGTGAACAAAAGGTGCTTTTGAGGATAGAGTGGCCAGGAAAGCCCGCAGCCCCAAAGTCTGGGTGGCAATGCAAGTAGTTCCCAGAGACTTGAAAGAAAGCAAGAGTTGTTCTGGCTGCCACCTTGGTTGTGGGAGCCAGGCCAGGACGTTTGGAATTTTTGGAGGCCAGTGCTGGGAAAAAGGGAACAAAAGGTTTTTTTGAGGATAGAGTGGCCAGGAAAGCCCGCAGCCCCAAAGTCTGGGTGGCAATGCAAGTAGTTCCCAGAGGCGTTCATAAAAAGCAAGAGTTGTTCTGGCTGCCAGCTTGGTTGTGGGAGCCAGGCCAGGACGTTTGGAATTTTTGGAGGCCGGTGCTGGGAAAATTGAACAAAAGGTGCTTTTGAGGATAGAGTGGCCAGGAAAGCCCGCAGCCCCAAAGTCTGGGTGGCAATGCAAGTAGTTCCCAGAGACTTTGAAAGAAAGCAAGAGTTGTTCTGGCTGCCACCATGGGTGTCGGACTCAGCTCCGGACGTTTGGAATTTTTATGGGCCGGTGCTGGGGAAAAGGTTAAGAAAAAAGGTGCTTTTGAGGATAGAGTGGCCAGGAAAGCCCGCAGCCCAAAAGTCTGGGTGGCAATGCAAGTAGTTCCCAGAGACCTTGAAAGAAAGCAAGACTTGGTCTGGCTGACGCCTTGGTTGGGGGAGCCAGGCCAGGATGTTCGGAATTTTTGGAGGCCAGTGCTGGGAAAAAGTGAACAAAAGGTGCTTTTGAGGATAGAGTGGCCAGGAAAGCCCGCAGCCCCAAAGTCTGGGTGGCAATGCAAGTAGTTCCCAGAGACTTGAAAGAAAGCAAGAGTTGTTCTGGCTGCCACCTTGGTTGTGGGAGCCAGGCCAGGACGTTTGGAATTTTTGGAGGCCGGTGCTGGGAAAAAGGGAACAAAAGGTGCTTTTGAGGATAGAGTGGCCAGGAAAGCCCGCAGCCCCAAAGTCTGGGTGGCAATGCAAGTAGTTACCAGAGACCTTGAAAGAAAGCAAGACTTGGTCTGGCTGCCAGCTTGGTTGTGGGAGCCAGGCCAGGACGTTTGGAATTTTGAAGTCCGGTGCTGGGAAAAAGTGAACAAAAGGTGCTTTTGAGGATAGAGCGGCCAGGAAAGCCCGCAGCCCCAAAGTCTGGGTGGCAATGCAAGTAGTTCCCAGAGACGTTCAAAACAAGCAAGAGTTGTTCTGGCTTCCACCATGGGTGTGGGAGTCACCTCCGGACTTTTGGAATTTTTATGGGCCGGTGCTGGGAAAAAGGTTAAGAAAAAAGGTGCTTTTGAGGATAGAGTGGCCAGGAAAGCCCGCAGCCCCAAAGTCTGGGTGGCAATGCAAGCAGTTCCCAGAGACCTTGAAAGAAAGCAAGACTTGGTCTGGCTGACGCCTTGGTTGTGGGAGCCAGGCCAGGATGTTTGGAATTTTTGGAGGCCGGTGCTGGGAAAAAGGGAACAAAAGGTGCTTTTGAGGATAGAGTGGCCAGGAAAGCCCACAGCCCCAAAGTCTGGGTGGCAATGCAAGTAGTTCCCAGAGACCTTGAAAGAAAGCAAGAGTTGTTCTGGCTGCCAGCTTGGTTGTGGGAGCCAGGCCAGGATGTTTGGAATTTTTGGAGGCCAGTGCTGGGAAAAAGTGAACAAAAGGTGCTTTTGAGGATAGAGTGGCCAGGAAAGCCCGCAGCCCCAAAGTCTGGGTGGCAATGCAAGTAGTTCCCAGAGGCGTTCATAAAAAGCTAGAGTTGTTCTGGCTGCCAGCTTGGTTGGGGGAGCCAGGCCAGGACGTTTGGAATTTTTGGAGGCCAGTGCTGGGAAAAAGTGAACAAAAGGTGCTTTTGAGGATAGAGTGGCCAGGAAAGCCCGCAGCCCCAAAGTCTGGGTGGCAATGCAAGTAGTTCCCAGAGACCTTGAAAGAAAGCAAGACTTGGTCTGGCTGACGACTTGGTTGGGGGAGCCAGGCCAGGATGTTTGGAATTTTTGGAGGCCGGTGCTGGGAAAAAGTGAACGAAAGGTGCTTTTGAGGATAGAGTGGCCAGGAAAGCCCGCAGCCCCAAAGTCTGGGTGGCAATGCAAGTAGTTCCCAGAGACCTTGAAAGAAAGCAAGAGTTGTTCTGGCTGCCACCATGGGTGTGGGAGTCACCTCCGGACGTTTGGAATTTTTATGGGCCGGTGCTGGGAAAAAGGTTAAGAAAAAAGGTGCTTTTGAGGATAGAGTGGCCAGGAAAGCCCGCAGCCCCAAAGTCTGGGTGGCAATGCAAGTAGTTCCCAGAGACCTTGAAAGAAAGCAAGACTTGGTCTGGCTGACGCCTTGGTTGGGGGAGCCAGGCCAGGACGTTTGGAATTTTTGGAGGCCAGTGCTGGGAAAAAGGGAACAAAAGGTTTTTTTGAGGATAGAGTGGCCAGGAAAGCCCGCAGCTCCAAAGTCTGGGTGGCAATGCAAGTAGTTCCCAGAGGCGTTCATAAAAAGCAAGAGTTGTTCTGGCTGCCAGCTTGGTTGTCGGAGCCAGGCCAGGACGTTTGGAATTTTTGGAGGCCAGTGCTGGGAAAAGGTGAAAAAAAGGTGCTTTTGAGGATAGAGTGGCCAGGAAAGCCCGCAGCCCAAAAGTCTGGGTGGCAATGCAAGTAGTTCCCAGAGACCTTGAAAGAAAGCAAGTCTTGGTCTGGCTGCCAGCTTGGTTGTGGGAGCCAGGCCAGGACGTTTGGAATTTTTGGAGGCCGGTGCTGGGAAAAAGTGAACAAAAGGTGCTTTTGAGGATAGAGTGGCCAGGAAAGCCCACAGCCCCAAAGTCTGGGTGGCAATGCAAGTAGTTCCCAGAGACCTTGAAAGAAAGCAAGAGTTGTTCTGGCTGCCACCATGGGTGTGGGACTCAGCTCTGGACGTTTGGAATTTTTATGGGCCGGTGCTGGAAAAATGTTAAGAAAAAAGGTGCTTTTGAGGATAGAGTGGCCAGGAAAGCCCGCACCCCAAAGTCTGGGTGGCAATGCAAGTAGTTCCCAGAGAATGAAGGAAAGAAACCGTTGTTCTGGCTGCCAGCTTGGGTGTGGGAGCCAGGCCAGGACGTTTGGAATTTTTATGGGCCGGTGGTGGAAAAATGTTAAGAAAAAAGGTGCTTTTGAGGATAGAGTGGCCAGGAAAGCCCGCAGCCCAAAGTCTGGGTGGCAATGCAAGTAGTTCCCAGAGACCTTGAAAGAAAGCAAGAGTTGTTCTGGCTGCCAGCTTGGGTGTGGGACTCAGCTCCGGACGTTTGGCATATTGGAGTCCGGTGCTGGGAAAAAGTGAACAAAAGGTGCTTTTGAGGATAGAGTGGCCAGGAAAGCCCGCAGCCCCAAAGTCTGGGTGGCAATGCAAGTAGTTCCCAGAGACCTTGAAAGAAAGCAAGACTTGGTCTGGCTGACGCCTTGGTTGGGGGAGCCAGGCCAGGACGTTTGGAATTTTTGGAGGCCGGTGCTGGGAAAAAGCGAACAAAAGGTGCTTTTGAGGATAGAGTGGCCAGGAAAGCCCACAGCCCCAAAGTCTGGGTGGCAATGCAAGTAGTTCCCAGAGAATGAAGGAAAGAAACCGTTGTTCTGGCTGCCAGCTTGGGTGTGGGGGTCAGCTCCTGACGTTTGGAATTTTTATGGGCCGGTGCTGGAAAAATGTTAAGAAAAAAGGTGCTTTTGAGGATAGAGTGGCCAGGAAAGCCCGCAGCCCCAAAGTCTGGGTGGCAATGCAAGTAGTTCCCAGAGACCTTGAAAGAAAGCAAGACTTGGTCTGGCTGACGCCTTGGTTGGGGGAGCCAGGCCAGGATGTTCGGAATTTTTGGAGGCCAGTGCTGGGAAAAAGTGAACAAAAGGTGCTTTTGAGGATAGAGTGGCCAGGAAAGCCCGCAGCCCCAAAGTCTGGGTGGCAATGCAAGTAGTTCCCAGAGACTTGAAAGAAAGCAAGAGTTGTTCTGGCTGCCACCTTGGTTGTTGGAGCCAGGCCAGGACGTTTGGAATTTTTGGAGGCCAGTGCTGGGAAAAGGTGAAAAAAAGGTGCTTTTGAGGATAGAGTGGCCAGGAAAGCCCGCAGCCCCAAAGTCTGGGTGGCAATGCAAGTAGTTCCCAGAGACCTTGAAAGAAAACAAGAGTTGTTTTCGCTGCCACCATGGGTGTGGGACTCAGCTCCGGACGTTTGGAATTTTTATGGGCCGGTGCTGGGGAAAAGGTTAAGAAAAAAGGTGCTTTTGAGGATAGAGTGGCCAGGAAAGCCCGCAGCCCCAAAGTCTGGGTGGCAATGCAAGTAGTTCCCAGAGACCTTGAAAGAAAGCAAGTCTTGGTCTGGCTGCCAGCTTGGTTGTGGGAGCCAGGCCAGGACGTTTGGAATTTTGGAGTCCGGTGCTGGGAAAAAGCGAACAAAAGGTGCTTTTGAGGATAGAGTGGCCAGGAAAGCCCGCAGCCCCAAAGTCTGGGTGGCAATGCAAGTAGTTCCCAGAGAATGAAGGAAAGAAACCGTTGTTCTGGCTGCCAGCTTGGGTGTGGGAGCCAGGCCAGGATGTTTGGAATTTTTGGAGGCCGGTGCTGGGAAAAAGGGAACAAAAGGTGCTTTTGAGGATAGAGTGGCCAGGAAAGCCCACAGCCCCAAAGTCTGGGTGGCAATGCAAGTAGTTCCCAGAGACCTTGAAAGAAAGCAAGAGTTGTTCTGGCTGCCAGCTTGGTTGTGGGAGCCAGGCCAGGACGTTTGCAATTTTTGGAGGCCTGTGCTGGGAAAAAGTGAACAAAAGGTGCTTTTGAGGATAGAGTGGCCAGGAAAGCCCGCAGCCCCAAAGTCTGGGTGGCAATGCAAGTAGTTCCCAGAGGCGTTCATAAAAAGCTAGAGTTGTTCTGGCTGCCAGCTTGGTTGGGGGAGCCAGGCCAGGACGTTTGGAATTTTTGGAGGCCAGTGCTGGGAAAAAGGGAACAAAAGGTGCTTTTGAGGATAGAGTGGCCAGGAAAGCCCGCAGCCCCAAAGTCTGGGTGGCAATGCAAGTAGTTCCCAGAGACCTTGAAAGAAAGCAAGTCTTGGTCTGGCTGCCAGCTTGGTTGTGGGAGCCAGGCCAGGACGTTTGGAATTTTGAAGTCCGGTGCTGGGAAAAAGTGAACAAAAGGTGCTTTTGAGGATAGAGTGGCCAGGAAAGCCCGCAGCCCCAAAGTCTGGGTGGCAATGCAAGTAGTTCCCAGAGAATGAAGGAAAGAAACCGTTGTTCTGGCTGCCAGCTTGGGTGTGGGAGCCAGGCCAGGACGTTTGGAATTTTTATGGGCCGGTGCTGGAAAAATGTTAAGAAAAAAGGTGCTTTTGAGGATAGAGTGGCCAGGAAAGCCCGCAGCCCCAAAGTCTGGGTGGCAATGCAAGTAGTTACCAGAGACCTTGAAAGAAAGCAAGACTTGGTCTGGCTGACGCCTTGGTTGGGGGAGCCAAGCCAGGATGTTTGGAATTTTTGGAGGCCGGTGCTGGGAAAAAGTGAACAAAAGGTGCTTTTGAGGATAGAGTGGCCAGGAAAGCCCACAGCCCCAAAGTCTGGGTGGCAATGCAAGTAGTTCCCAGAGACCTTGAAAGAAAGCAAGAGTTGTTCTGGCTGCCACCATGGGTGTGGGACTCAGCTCTGGACGTTTGGAATTTTTATGGGCCGGTGCTGGAAAAATGTTAAGAAAAAAGGTGCTTTTGAGGATAGAGTGGCCAGGAAAGCCTGCAGCCCCAAAGTCTGGGTGGCAATGCAAGTAGTTCCCAGAGACCTTGAAAGAAAGCAAGAGTTGTTCTGGCTGCCAGCTTGGGTGTGGGACTCAGCTCCGGACGTTTGGGATTTTTATGGGCCGGTGCTGGGAAAAAGGTTAAGAAAAAAGGTGCTTTTGAGGATAGAGTGGCCAGGAAAGCCCGCAGCCCCAAAGTCTGGGTGGCAATGCAAGCAGTTCCCAGAGACCTTGAAAGAAAGCAAGACTTGGTCTGGCTGACGCCTTGGTTGGGGGAGCCAGGCCAGGATGTTTGGAATTTTTGGAGGCCGGTGCTGGGAAAAAGTGAACAAAAGGTGCTTTTGAGGATAGAGTGGCCAGGAAAGCCCACAGCCCCAAAGTCTGGGTGGCAATGCAAGTAGTTCCCAGAGACCTTGAAAGAAAGCAAGTCTTGGTCTGGCTGCCAGCTTGGTTGTGGGAGCCAGGCCAGGACGTTTGGAATTTTGAAGTCCGGTGCTGGGAAAAAGTGAACAAAAGGTGCTTTTGAGGATAGAGTGGCCAGGAAAGCCCGCAGCCCCAAAGTCTGGGTGGCAATGCAAGTAGTTCCCAGAGAATGAAGGAAAGAAACCGTTGTTCTGGCTGCCAGCTTGGGTGTGGGATCCAGGCCAGGATGTTTGGAATTTTTGGAGGCCGGTGCTGGGAAAAAGGGAACAAAAGGTGCTTTTGAGGATAGAGTGGCCAGGAAAGCCTGCAGCCCCAAAGTCTGGGTGGCAATGCAAGTAGTTCCCAGAGACCTTGAAAGAAAGCAAGAGTTGTTCTGGCTGCCAGCTTGGTTGTGGGAGCCAGGCCAGGACGTTTGGAATTTTTGGAGGCCTGTGCTGGGAAAAAGTGAACAAAAGGTGCTTTTGAGGATAGAGTGGCCAGGAAAGCCCGCAGCCCCAAAGTCTGGGTGGCAATGCAAGTAGTTCCCAGAGGCGTTCATAAAAAGCTAGAGTTGTTCTGGCTGCCAGCTTGGTTGGGGGAGCCAGGCCAGGACGTTTGGAATTTTTGGAGGCCAGTGCTGGGAAAAAGTGAACAAAAGGTGCTTTTGAGGATAGAGTGGCCAGGAAAGCCCGCAGCCCCAAAGTCTGGGTGGCAATGCAAGTAGTTCCCAGAGACCTTGAAAGAAAGCAAGACTTGGTCTGGCTGACGACTTGGTTGGGGGAGCCAGGCCAGGATGTTTGGAATTTTTGGAGGCCAGTGCTGGGAAAAAGTGAACAAAAGGTGCTTTTGAGGATAGAGTGGCCAGGAAAGCCCGCAGCCCCAAAGTCTGGGTGGCAATGCAAGTAGTTCCCAGAGACCTTGAAAGAAAGCAAGAGTTGTTCTCGCTGCCACCATGGGTGTGGGAGTCACCTCCGGACGTTTGGAATTTTTATGGGCCGGTGCTGGGAAAATGGTTAAGAAAAAAGGTGCTTTTGAGGATAGAGTGGCCAGGAAAGCCCGCAGCCCCAAAGTCTGGGTGGCAATGCAAGTAGTTCCCAGAGACCTTGAAAGAAAGCAAGACTTGGTCTGGCTGACGCCTTGGTTGGGGGAGCCAGGCCAGGATGTTCGGAATTTTTGGAGGCCAGTGCTGGGAAAAAGTGAACAAAAGGTGCTTTTGAGGATAGAGTGGCCAGGAAAGCCCGCAGCCCCAAAGTCTGGGTGGCAATGCAAGTAGTTCCCAGAGACTTGAAAGAAAGCAAGAGTTGTTCTGGCTGCCACCTTGGTTGTGGGAGCCAGGCCAGGACGTTTGGAATTTTTGGAGGCCAGTGCTGGGAAAAAGGGAACAAAAGGTTTTTTTGAGGATAGAGTGGCCAGGAAAGCCCGCAGCCCCAAAGTCTGGGTGGCAATGCAAGTAGTTCCAAGAGGCGTTCATAAAAAGCAAGAGTTGTTCTGGCTGCCAGCTTGGTTGTGGGAGCCAGGCCAGGACGTTTGGAATTTTTGGAGGCCAGTGCTGGGAAAAGGTGAAAAAAAGGTGCTTTTGAGGATAGAGTGGCCAGGAAAGCCCGCAGCCCCAAAGTCTGGGTGGCAATGCAAGTAGTTCCCAGAGAATGAAGGAAAGAAACCGTTGTTCTGGCTGCCAGCTTGGTTGTGGGAGCCAGGCCAGGACGTTTGGAATTTTTATGGGCCGGTGCTGGAAAAATGTTAAGAAAAAAGGTGCTTTTGAGGATAGAGTGGCCAGGAAAGCCCGCAGCCCCAAAGTCTGGGTGGCAATGCAAGTAGTTACCAGAGACCTTGAAAGAAAGCAAGACTTGGTCTGGCTGACGCCTTGGTTGGGGGAGCCAAGCCAGGATGTTTGGAATTTTTGGAGGCCGGTGCTGGGAAAAAGTGAACAAAAGGTGCTTTTGAGGATAGAGTGGCCAGGAAAGCCCACAGCCCCAAAGTCTGGGTGGCAATGCAAGTAGTTCCCAGAGACCTTGAAAGAAAGCAAGAGTTGTTCTGGCTGCCACCATGGGTGTGGGACTCAGCTCTGGACGTTTGGAATTTTTATGGGCCGGTGCTGGAAAAATGTTAAGAAAAAAGGTGCTTTTGAGGATAGAGTGGCCAGGAAAGCCTGCAGCCCCAAAGTCTGGGTGGCAATGCAAGTAGTTCCCAGAGACCTTGAAAGAAAGCAAGAGTTGTTCTGGCTGCCAGCTTGGGTGTGGGACTCAGCTCCGGACGTTTGGGATTTTTATGGGCCGGTGCTGGGAAAAAGGTTAAGAAAAAAGGTGCTTTTGAGGATAGAGTGGCCAGGAAAGCCCGCAGCCCCAAAGTCTGGGTGGCAATGCAAGCAGTTCCCAGAGACCTTGAAAGAAAGCAAGACTTGGTCTGGCTGACGCCTTGGTTGGGGGAGCCAGGCCAGGATGTTTGGAATTTTTGGAGGCCGGTGCTGGGAAAAAGTGAACAAAAGGTGCTTTTGAGGATAGAGTGGCCAGGAAAGCCCACAGCCCCAAAGTCTGGGTGGCAATGCAAGTAGTTCCCAGAGACCTTGAAAGAAAGCAAGTCTTGGTCTGGCTGCCAGCTTGGTTGTGGGAGCCAGGCCAGGACGTTTGGAATTTTGAAGTCCGGTGCTGGGAAAAAGTGAACAAAAGGTGCTTTTGAGGATAGAGTGGCCAGGAAAGCCCGCAGCCCCAAAGTCTGGGTGGCAATGCAAGTAGTTCCCAGAGAATGAAGGAAAGAAACCGTTGTTCTGGCTGCCAGCTTGGGTGTGGGATCCAGGCCAGGATGTTTGGAATTTTTGGAGGCCGGTGCTGGGAAAAAGGGAACAAAAGGTGCTTTTGAGGATAGAGTGGCCAGGAAAGCCTGCAGCCCCAAAGTCTGGGTGGCAATGCAAGTAGTTCCCAGAGACCTTGAAAGAAAGCAAGAGTTGTTCTGGCTGCCAGCTTGGTTGTGGGAGCCAGGCCAGGACGTTTGGAATTTTTGGAGGCCTGTGCTGGGAAAAAGTGAACAAAAGGTGCTTTTGAGGATAGAGTGGCCAGGAAAGCCCGCAGCCCCAAAGTCTGGGTGGCAATGCAAGTAGTTCCCAGAGGCGTTCATAAAAAGCTAGAGTTGTTCTGGCTGCCAGCTTGGTTGGGGGAGCCAGGCCAGGACGTTTGGAATTTTTGGAGGCCAGTGCTGGGAAAAAGTGAACAAAAGGTGCTTTTGAGGATAGAGTGGCCAGGAAAGCCCGCAGCCCCAAAGTCTGGGTGGCAATGCAAGTAGTTCCCAGAGACCTTGAAAGAAAGCAAGACTTGGTCTGGCTGACGACTTGGTTGGGGGAGCCAGGCCAGGATGTTTGGAATTTTTGGAGGCCAGTGCTGGGAAAAAGTGAACAAAAGGTGCTTTTGAGGATAGAGTGGCCAGGAAAGCCCGCAGCCCCAAAGTCTGGGTGGCAATGCAAGTAGTTCCCAGAGACCTTGAAAGAAAGCAAGAGTTGTTCTCGCTGCCACCATGGGTGTGGGAGTCACCTCCGGACGTTTGGAATTTTTATGGGCCGGTGCTGGGAAAATGGTTAAGAAAAAAGGTGCTTTTGAGGATAGAGTGGCCAGGAAAGCCCGCAGCCCCAAAGTCTGGGTGGCAATGCAAGTAGTTCCCAGAGACCTTGAAAGAAAGCAAGACTTGGTCTGGCTGACGCCTTGGTTGGGGGAGCCAGGCCAGGATGTTCGGAATTTTTGGAGGCCAGTGCTGGGAAAAAGTGAACAAAAGGTGCTTTTGAGGATAGAGTGGCCAGGAAAGCCCGCAGCCCCAAAGTCTGGGTGGCAATGCAAGTAGTTCCCAGAGACTTGAAAGAAAGCAAGAGTTGTTCTGGCTGCCACCTTGGTTGTGGGAGCCAGGCCAGGACGTTTGGAATTTTTGGAGGCCAGTGCTGGGAAAAAGGGAACAAAAGGTTTTTTTGAGGATAGAGTGGCCAGGAAAGCCCGCAGCCCCAAAGTCTGGGTGGCAATGCAAGTAGTTCCAAGAGGCGTTCATAAAAAGCAAGAGTTGTTCTGGCTGCCAGCTTGGTTGTGGGAGCCAGGCCAGGACGTTTGGAATTTTTGGAGGCCAGTGCTGGGAAAAGGTGAAAAAAAGGTGCTTTTGAGGATAGAGTGGCCAGGAAAGCCCGCAGCCCCAAAGTCTGGGTGGCAATGCAAGTAGTTCCCAGAGAATGAAGGAAAGAAACCGTTGTTCTGGCTGCCAGCTTGGGTGTGGGAGCCAGGCCAGGACGTTTGGAATTTTTATGGGCCGGTGCTGGAAAAATGTTAAGAAAAAAGGTGCTTTTGAGGATAGAGTGGCCAGGAAAGCCCGCACCCCAAAGTCTGGGTGGCAATGCAAGTAGTTACCAGAGACCTTGAAAGAAAGCAAGACTTGGTCTGGCTGACGCCTTGGTTGGGGGAGCCAAGCCAGGATGTTTGGAATTTTTGGAGGCCGGTGCTGGGAAAAAGTGAACAAAAGGTGCTTTTGAGGATAGAGTGGCCAGGAAAGCCCACAGCCCCAAAGTCTGGGTGGCAATGCAAGTAGTTCCCAGAGACCTTGAAAGAAAGCAAGAGTTGTTCTGGCTGCCACCATGGGTGTGGGACTCAGCTCTGGACGTTTGGAATTTTTATGGGCCGGTGCTGGAAAAATGTTAAGAAAAAAGGTGCTTTTGAGGATAGAGTGGCCAGGAAAGCCTGCAGCCCCAAAGTCTGGGTGGCAATGCAAGTAGTTCCCAGAGACCTTGAAAGAAAGCAAGAGTTGTTCTGGCTGCCACCATGGGTGTGGGACTCAGCTCCGGACGTTTGGGATTTTTATGGGCCGGTGCTGGGAAAATGTTAAGAAAAAAGGTGCTTTTGAGGATAGAGTGGCCAGGAAAGCCCGCAGCCCCAAAGTCTGGGTGGCAATGCAAGCAGTTCCCAGAGACCTTGAAAGAAAGCAAGAGTTGTTCTGGCTGCCAGCTTGGTTGTGGGAGCCAGGCCAGGACGTTTGGAATTTTTGGAGGCCGGTGCTGGGAAAAAGTGAACAAAAGGTGCTTTTGAGGATAGAGTGGCCAGGAAAGCCTGCAGCCCCAAAGTCTGGGTGGCAATGCAAGTAGTTCCCAGAGGCGTTCATAAAAAGCTAGAGTTGTTCTGGCTGCCAGCTTGGTTGGGGGACCCAGGCCAGGACGTTTGGAATTTTTGGAGGCCAGTGCTGGGAAAAAGTGAACAAAAGGTGCTTTTGAGGATAGAGTGGCCAGGAAAGCCCGCAGCCCCAAAGTCTGGGTGGCAATGCAAGTAGTTCCCAGAGACCTTGAAAGAAAGCAAGAGTTGTTCTGGCTGCCACCATGGGTGTGGGAGTCAGCTCCAGACGTTTGGAATTTTTATGGGCCGGTGCTGGGAAAAAGGTTAAGAAAAAAGGTGCTTTTGAGGATAGAGTGGCCAGGAAAGCCCGCAGCCCCAAAGTCTGGGTGGCAATGCAAGTAGTTCCCAGAGACCTTGAAAGAAAGCAAGACTTGGTCTGGCTGACGCCTTGGTTGGGGGAGCCAGGCCAGGACGTTTGGAATTTTTGGAGGCCGGTGCTGGGAAAAAGCGAACAAAAGGTGCTTTTGAGGATAGAGTGGCCAGGAAAGCCCACAGCCCCAAAGTCTGGGTGGCAATGCAAGTAGTTCCCAGAGAATGAAGGAAAGAAACCGTTGTTCTGGCTGCCAGCTTGGGTGTGGGGGTCAGCTCCTGACGTTTGGAATTTTTATGGGCCGGTGCTGGAAAAATGTTAAGAAAAAAGGTGCTTTTGAGGATAGAGTGGCCAGGAAAGCCCGCACCCCAAAGTCTGGGTGGCAATGCAAGTAGTTCCCAGAGACTTGAAAGAAAGCAAGACTTGGTCTGGCTGACGCCTTGGTTGTGGGAGCCAGGCCAGGATGTTCGGAATTTTTGGAGGCCAGTGCTGGGAAAAAGTGAACAAAAGGTGGTTTTGAGGATAGAGTGGCCAGGAAAGCCCGCAGCCCCAAAGTCTGGGTGGCAATGCAAGTAGTTCCCAGAGACTTGAAAGAAAGCAAGAGTTGTTCTGGCTGCCACCTTGGTTGTGGGAGCCAGGCCAGGACGTTTGGAATTTTTGGAGGCCGGTGCTGGGAAAAAGGGAACAAAAGGTGCTTTTGAGGATAGAGTGGCCAGGAAAGCCCGCAGCCCCAAAGTCTGGGTGGCAATGCAAGTAGTTCCCAGAGGCGTTCATAAAAAGCAAGAGTTGTTCTGGCTGCCACCTTGGTTGTGGGAGCCAGGCCAGGACGTTTGGAATTTTTGGAGGCCAGTGCTGGGAAAAAGGGAACAAAAGGTGCTTTTGAGGATAGAGTGGCCAGGAAAGCCCGCAGCCCCAAAGTCTGGGTGGCAATGCAAGTAGTTCCCAGAGACCTTGAAAGAAAACAAGAGTTGTTCTCGCTGCCACCATGGGTGTGGGACTCAGCTCCGGACGTTTGGAATTTTTATGGGCCGGTGCTGGGGAAAAGGTTAAGAAAAAAGGTGCTTTTGAGGATAGAGTGGCCAGGAAAGCCCGCAGCCCCAAAGTCTGGGTGGCAATGCAAGTAGTTCCCAGAGAATGAAGGAAAGAAACCGTTGTTCTGGCTGCCAGCTTGGGTGTGGGAGCCAGGCCAGGACGTTTGGAATTTTTATGGGCCGGTGCTGGAAAAATGTTAAGAAAAAAGGTGCTTTTGAGGATAGAGTGGCCAGGAAAGCCCGCACCCCAAAGTCTGGGTGGCAATGCAAGTAGTTCCCAGAGACCTTGAAAGAAAGCAAGACTTGGTCTGGCTGACGCCTTGGTTGTGGGAGCCAAGCCAGGATGTTTGGAATTTTTGGAGGCCGGTGCAGGGAAAAAGTGAACAAAAGGTGCTTTTGAGGATAGAGTGGCCAGGAAAGCCCACAGCCCCAAAGTCTGGGTGGCAATGCAAGTAGTTCCCAGAGACCTTGAAAGAAAGCAAGAGTTGTTCTGGCTGCCACCATGGGTGTGGGACTCAGCTCCGGACGTTTGGGATTTTTATGGGCCGGTGCTGGGAAAAAGGTTAAGAAAAAAGGTGCTTTTGAGGATAGAGTGGCCAGGAAAGCCCGCAGCCCCAAAGTCTGGGTGGCAATGCAAGCAGTTCCCAGAGACCTTGAAAGAAAGCAAGACTTGGTCTGGCTGACGCCTTGGTTGGGGGAGCCAGGCCAGGATGTTTGGAATTTTTGGAGGCCGGTGCTGGGAAAAAGTGAACAAAAGGTGCTTTTGAGGATAGAGTGGCCAGGAAAGCCCACAGCCCCAAAGTCTGGGTGGCAATGCAAGTAGTTTCCAGAGACCTTGAAAGAAAGCAAGAGTTGTTCTGGCTGCCAGCTTGGTTGTGGGAGCCAGGCCAGGACGTTTGGAATTTTTGGAGGCCAGTGCTGGGAAAAAGTGAACAAAAGGTGCTTTTGAGGATAGAGTGGCCAGGAAAGCCCGCAGCCCCAAAGTCTGGGTGGCAATGCAAGTAGTTCCCAGAGGCGTTCATAAAAAGCTAGAGTTGTTCTGGCTGCCAGCTTGGTTGTGGGAGCCAGGCCAGGACGTTTGGAATTTTTGGAGGCCAGTGCTGGGAAAAAGTGAACAAAAGGTGCTTTTGAGGATAGAGTGGCCAGGAAAGCCCGCAGCCCCAAAGTCTGGGTGGCAATGCAAGTAGTTCCCAGAGACCTTGAAAGAAAGCAAGACTTGGTCTGGCTGACGCCTTGGTTGGGGGAGCCAGGCCAGGACGTTTGGAATTTTTGGAGGCCGGTGCTGGGAAAAAGCGAACAAAAGGTGCTTTTGAGGATAGAGTGGCCAGGAAAGCCCACAGCCCCAAAGTCTGGGTGGCAATGCAAGTAGTTCCCAGAGAATGAAGGAAAGAAACCGTTGTTCTGGCTGCCAGCTTGGGTGTGGGGGTCAGCTCCTGACGTTTGGAATTTTTATGGGCCGGTGCTGGAAAAATGTTAAGAAAAAAGGTGCTTTTGAGGATAGAGTGGCCAGGAAAGCCCGCAGCCCCAAAGTCTGGGTGGCAATGCAAGTAGTTCCCAGAGACCTTGAAAGAAAGCAAGACTTGGTCTGGCTGACGCCTTGGTTGTGGGAGCCAGGCCAGGATGTTCGGAATTTTTGGAGGCCAGTGCTGGGAAAAAGTGAACAAAAGGTGCTTTTGAGGATAGAGTGGCCAGGAAAGCCCGCAGCCCCAAAGTCTGGGTGGCAATGCAAGTAGTTCCCAGAGACTTGAAAGAAAGCAAGAGTTGTTCTGGCTGCCACCTTGGTTGTGGGAGCCAGGCCAGGACGTTTGGAATTTTTGGAGGCCGGTGCTGGGAAAAAGGGAACAAAAGGTGCTTTTGAGGATAGAGTGGCCAGGAAAGCCCGCAGCCCCAAAGTCTGGGTGGCAATGCAAGTAGTTCCCAGAGACCTTGAAAGAAAGCAAGTCTTGGTCTGGCTGCCAGCTTGGTTGTGGGAGCCAGGCCAGGACGTTTGGAATTTTGAAGTCCGGTGCTGGGACAAAGTGAACAAAAGGTGCTTTTGAGGATAGAGTGGCCAGGAAAGCCCGCAGCCCCAAAGTCTGGGTGGCAATGCAAGTAGTTCCCAGAGACCTTGAAAGAAAGCAAGAGTTGTTCTGGCTGCCACCATGGGTGTGGGAGTCACCTCCGGACGTTTGGAATTTTTATGGGCCGGTGCTGGGAAAATGGTTAAGAAAAAATGTGCTTTTGAGGATAGAGTGGCCAGGAAAGCCCGCAGCCCCAAAGTCTGGGTGGCAATGCAAGTAGTTCCCAGAGACCTTGAAAGAAAGCAAGACTTGGTCTGGCTGACGCCTTGGTTGGGGGAGCCAGGCCAGGATGTTCGGAATTTTTGGAGGCCAGTGCTGGGAAAAAGTGAACAAAAGGTGCTTTTGAGGATAGAGTGGCCAGGAAAGCCCGCAGCCCCAAAGTCTGGGTGGCAATGCAAGTAGTTCCCAGAGACTTGAAAGAAAGCAAGAGTTGTTCTGGCTGCCACCTTGGTTGTGGGAGCCAGGCCAGGACGTTTGGAATTTTTGGAGGCCAGTGCTGGGAAAAAGGGAACAAAAGGTTTTTTTGAGGATAGAGTGGCCAGGAAAGCCCGCAGCCCCAAAGTCTGGGTGGCAATGCAAGTAGTTACCAGAGGCGTTCATAAAAAGCAAGAGTTGTTCTGGCTGCCAGCTTGGTTGTGGGAGCCAGGCCAGGACGTTTGGAATTTTTGGAGGCCAGTGCTGGGAAAAGGTGAAAAAAAGGTGCTTTTGAGGATAGAGTGGCCAGGAAAGCCCGCAGCCCCAAAGTCTGGGTGGCAATGCAAGTAGTTCCCAGAGACCTTGAAAGAAAACAAGAGTTGTTCTCGCTGCCACCATGGGTGTGGGACTCAGCTCCGTACGTTTGGAATTTTTATGGGCCGGTGCTGGGGAAAAGGTTAAGAAAAAAGGTGCTTTTGAGGATAGAGTGGCCAGGAAAGCCCGCAGCCCCAAAGTCTGGGTGGCAATGCAAGTAGTTCCCAGAGACCTTGAAAGAAAGCAAGTCTTGGTCTGGCTGCCAGCTTGGTTGTGGGAGCCAGGCCAGGACGTTTGGAATTTTGAAGTCCGGTGCTGGGAAAAAGTGAACAAAAGGTGCTTTTGAGGATAGAGTGGCCAGGAAAGCCCGCAGCCCCAAAGTCTGGGTGGCAATGCAAGTAGTTCCCAGAGAATGAAGGAAAGAAACCGTTGTTCTGGCTGCCAGCTTGGGTGTGGGAGCCAGGCCAGGACGTTTGGAATTTTTATGGGCCGGTGCTGGAAAAATGTTAAGAAAAAAGGTGCTTTTGAGGATAGAGTGGCCAGGAAAGCCCGCAGCCCCAAAGTCTGGGTGGCAATGCAAGTAGTTCCCAGAGACCTTGAAAGAAAGCAAGAGTTGTTCTGGCTGCCAGCTTGGGTGTGGGAGCCAGGCCAGGACGTTTGGAATTTTTGGAGGCCGGTGCTGGGAAAAAGTGAACAAAAGGTGCTTTTGAGGATAGAGTGGCCAGGAAAGCCCACAGCCCCAAAGTCTGGGTGGCAATGCAAGTAGTTCCCAGAGACCTTGAAAGAAAGCAAGAGTTGTTCTGGCTGCCACCATGGGTGTGGGACTCAGCTCTGGACGTTTGGAATTTTTATGGGCCGGTGCTGGAAAAATGTTAAGAAAAAAGGTGCTTTTGAGGATAGAGTGGCCAGGAAAGCCTGCAGCCCCAAAGTCTGGGTGGCAATGCAAGTAGTTCCCAGAGACCTTGAAAGAAAGCAAGAGTTGTTCTCGCTGCCACCATGGGTGTGGGACTCAGCTCCGGACGTTTGGAATTTTTGGAGGCCGGTGCTGGGAAAAAGGTTAAGAAAAAAGGTGCTTTTGAGGATAGAGTGGCCAGGAAAGCCCGCAGCCCCAAAGTCTGGGTGGCAATGCAAGCAGTTCCCAGAGACCTTGAAAGAAAGCAAGACTTGGTCTGGCTGACGCCTTGGTTGTGGGAGCCAGGCCAGGATGTTTGGAATTTTTGGAGGCCGGTGCTGGGAAAAAGTGAACAAAAGGTGCTTTTGAGGATAGAGTGGCCAGCAAAGCCCACAGCTCCAAAGTCTGGGTGGCAATGCAAGTAGTTCCCAGAGACCTTGAAAGAAAGCAAGAGTTGTTCTGGCTGCCAGCTTGGTTGTGGGAGCCAGGCCAGGACGTTTGGAATTTTTGGAGGCCAGTGCTGGGAAAAAGTGAACAAAAGGTGCTTTTGAGGATAGAGTGGCCAGGAAAGCCCGCAGCCCCAAAGTCTGGGTGGCAATGCAAGTAGTTCCCAGAGGCGTTCATAAAAAGCTAGAGTTGTTCTGGCTGCCAGCTTGGTTGTGGGAGCCAGGCCAGGACGTTTGGAATTTTTGGAGGCCAGTGCTGGGAAAAAGTGAACAAAAGGTGCTTTTGAGGATAGAGTGGCCAGGAAAGCCCGCAGCCCCAAAGTCTGGGTGGCAATGCAAGTAGTTCCCAGAGACCTTGAAAGAAAGCAAGACTTGGTCTGGCTGACGCCTTGGTTGGGGGAGCCAGGCCAGGACGTTTGGAATTTTTGGAGGCCGGTGCTGGGAAAAAGCGAACAAAAGGTGCTTTTGAGGATAGAGTGGCCAGGAAAGCCCACAGCCCCAAAGTCTGGGTGGCAATGCAAGTAGTTCCCAGAGAATGAAGGAAAGAAACCGTTGTTCTGGCTGCCAGCTTGGGTGTGGGGGTCAGCTCCTGACGTTTGGAATTTTTATGGGCCGGTGCTGGAAAAATGTTAAGAAAAAAGGTGCTTTTGAGGATAGAGTGGCCAGGAAAGCCCGCACCCCAAAGTCTGGGTGGCAATGCAAGTAGTTCCCAGAGACCTTGAAAGAAAGCAAGACTTGGTCTGGCTGACGCCTTGGTTGGGGGAGCCAGGCCAGGATGTTCGGAATTTTTGGAGGCCAGTGCTGGGAAAAAGTGAACAAAAGGTGCTTTTGAGGATAGAGTGGCCAGGAAAGCCCGCAGCCCCAAAGTCTGGGTGGCAATGCAAGTAGTTCCCAGAGACTTGAAAGAAAGCAAGAGTTGTTCTGGCTGCCACCTTGGTTGTGGGAGCCAGGCCAGGACGTTTGGAATTTTTGGAGGCCGGTGCTGGGAAAAAGGGAACAAAAGGTGCTTTTGAGGATAGAGTGGCCAGGAAAGCCCGCAGCCCCAAAGTCTGGGTGGCAATGCAAGTAGTTCCCAGAGACCTTGAAAGAAAGCAAGTCTTGGTCTGGCTGCCAGCTTGGTTGTGGGAGCCAGGCCAGGACGTTTGGAATTTTGAAGTCCGGTGCTGGGACAAAGTGAACAAAAGGTGCTTTTGAGGATAGAGTGGCCAGGAAAGCCCGCAGCCCCAAAGTCTGGGTGGCAATGCAAGTAGTTCCCAGAGACCTTGAAAGAAAGCAAGAGTTGTTCTCGCTACCACCATGGGTGTGGGAGTCAGCTCCGGACGTTTGGGATTTTTATGGGCCGGTGCTGGGAAAAAGGTTAAGAAAAAAGGTGCTTTTGAGGATAGAGTGGCCAGGAAAGCCCGCAGCCCCAAAGTCTGGGTGGCAATGCAAGCAGTTCCCAGAGACCTTGAAAGAAAGCAAGACTTGGTCTGGCTGACGCCTTGGTTGTGGGAGCCAGGCCAGGATGTTTGGAATTTTTGGAGGCCGGTGCTGGGAAAAAGGGAACAAAAGGTGCTTTTGAGGATAGAGTGGCCAGGAAAGCCCACAGCCCCAAAGTCTGGGTGGCAATGCAAGTAGTTCCCAGAGACCTTGAAAGAAAGCAAGAGTTGTTCTGGCTGCCAGCTTGGTTGTGGGAGCCAGGCCAGGATGTTTGGAATTTTTGGAGGCCAGTGCTGGGAAAAAGTGAACAAAAGGTGCTTTTGAGGATAGAGTGGCCAGGAAAGCCCGCAGCCCCAAAGTCTGGGTGGCAATGCAAGTAGTTCCCAGAGGCGTTCATAAAAAGCTAGAGTTGTTCTGGCTGCCAGCTTGGTTGGGGGAGCCAGGCCAGGACGTTTGGAATTTTTGGAGGCCAGTGCTGGGAAAAAGGGAACAAAAGGTGCTTTTGAGGATAGAGTGGCCAGGAAAGCCCGCAGCCCCAAAGTCTGGGTGGCAATGCAAGTAGTTCCCAGAGACCTTGAAAGAAAGCAAGACTTGGTCTGGCTGACGCCTTGGTTGGGGGAGCCAGGCCAGGATGTTCGGAATTTTTGGAGGCCAGTGCTGGGAAAAAGTGAACAAAAGGTGCTTTTGAGGATAGAGTGGCCAGGAAAGCCCGCAGCCCCAAAGTCTGGGTGGCAATGCAAGTAGTTCCCAGAGACTTGAAAGAAAGCAAGAGTTGTTCTCGCTGCCACCATGGGTGTGGGAGCCAGGCCAGGACGTTTGGAATTTTTGGAGGCCAGTGCTGGGAAAAAGGGAACAAAAGGTTTTTTTGAGGATAGAGTGGCCAGGAAAGCCCGCAGCCCCAAAGTCTGGGTGGCAATGCAAGTAGTTCCCAGAGGCGTTCATAAAAAGCAAGAGTTGTTCTGGCTGCCAGCTTGGTTGTGGGAGCCAGGCCAGGACGTTTGGAATTTTTGGAGGCCAGTGCTGGGAAAAGGTGAACAAAAGGTGCTTTTGAGGATAGAGTGGCCAGGAAAGCCCGCAGCCCCAAAGTCTGGGTGGCAATGCAAGTAGTTCCCAGAGACCTTGAAAGAAAACAAGAGTTGTTCTCGCTGCCACCATGGGTGTGGGAGTCAGCTCCGGACGTTTGGAATTTTTATGGGCCGGTGCTGGGGAAAAGGTTAAGAAAAAAGGTGCTTTTGAGGATAGAGTGGCCAGGAAAGCCCGCAGCCCAAAAGTCTGGGTGGCAATGCAAGTAGTTCCCAGAGACCTTGAAAGAAAGCAAGTCTTGGTCTGGCTGCCAGCTTGGTTGTGGGAGCCAGGCCAGGACGTTTGGAATTTTGAAGTCCGGTGCTGGGAAAAAGTGAACAAAAGGTGCTTTTGAGGATAGAGTGGCCAGGAAAGCCCGCAGCCCCAAAGTCTGGGTGGCAATGCAAGTAGTTCCCAGAGAATGAAGGAAAGAAACCGTTGTTCTGGCTGCCAGCTTGGTTGTGGGAGCCAGGCCAGGACGTTTGGAATTTTTATGGGCCGGTGCTGGAAAAATGTTAAGAAAAAAGGTGCTTTTGAGGATAGAGTGGCCAGGAAAGCCCGCAGCCCCAAAGTCTGGGTGGCAATGCAAGTAGTTACCAGAGACCTTGAAAGAAAGCAAGACTTGGTCTGGCTGACGCCTTGGTTGGGGGAGCCAAGCCAGGATGTTTGGAATTTTTGGAGGCCGGTGCTGGGAAAAAGTGAACAAAAGGTGCTTTTGAGGATAGAGTGGCCAGGAAAGCCCACAGCCCCAAAGTCTGGGTGGCAATGCAAGTAGTTCCCAGAGACCTTGAAAGAAAGCAAGAGTTGTTCTGGCTGCCACCATGGGTGTGGGACTCAGCTCTGGACGTTTGGAATTTTTATGGGCCGGTGCTGGAAAAATGTTAAGAAAAAAGGTGCTTTTGAGGATAGAGTGGCCAGGAAAGCCTGCAGCCCCAAAGTCTGGGTGGCAATGCAAGTAGTTCCCAGAGACCTTGAAAGAAAGCAAGAGTTGTTCTGGCTGCCACCATGGGTGTGGGACTCAGATCCGGACGTTTGGGATTTTTATGGGCCGGTGCTGGGAAAAAGGTTAAGAAAAAAGGTGCTTTTGAGGATAGAGTGGCCAGGAAAGCCCGCAGCCCCAAAGTCTGGGTGGCAATGCAAGCAGTTCCCAGTGACCTTGAAAGAAAGCAAGACTTGGTCTGGCTGACGCCTTGGTTGTGGGAGCCAGGCCAGGATGTTTGGAATTTTTGGAGGCCGGTGCTGGGAAAAAGTGAACAAAAGTTGCTTTTGAGGATAGAGTGGCCAGGAAAGCCCACAGCCCCAAAGTCTGGGTGGCAATGCAAGTAGTTCCCAGAGACCTTGAAAGAAAGCAAGAGTTGTTCTGGCTGCCAGCTTGGTTGTGGGAGCCAGGCCAGGACGTTTGGAATTTTTGGAGGCCAGTGCTGGGAAAAAGTGAACAAAAGTTGCTTTTGAGGATAGAGTGGCCAGGAAAGCCCGCAGCCCCAAAGTCTGGGTGGCAATGCAAGTAGTTCCCAGAGGCGTTCATAAAAAGCTAGAGTTGTTCTGGCTGCCAGCTTGGTTGGGGGAGCCAGGCCAGGACGTTTGGAATTTTTGGAGGCCAGTGCTGGGAAAAAAGTGAACAAAAGGTGCTTTTGAGGATAGAGTGGCCAGGAAAGCCCGCAGCCCCAAAGTCTGGGTGGCAATGCAAGTAGTTCCCAGAGACCTTGAAAGAAAGCAAGACTTGGTCTGGCTGACGCCTTGGTTGTGGGAGCCAGGCCAGGATGTTTGGAATTTTTGGAGGCCGGTGCTGGGAAAAAGTGAACAAAAGGTGCTTTTGAGGATAGAGTGGCCAGGAAAGCCCGCAGCCCCAAAGTCTGGGTGGCAATGCAAGTAGTTCCCAGAGACCTTGAAAGAAAGCAAGAGTTGTTCTCGCTGCCACCATGGGTGTGGGAGTCAGCTCCGGACGTTTGGAATTTTTATGGGCCGGTGCTGGGAAAAAGGTTAAGAAAAAAGGTGCTTTTGAGGATAGAGTGGCCAGGAAAGCCCGCAGCCCCAAAGTCTGGGTGGCAATGCAAGTAGTTCCCAGAGAATGAAGGAAAGAAACCGTTGTTCTGGCTGCCAGCTTGGGTGTGGGAGCCAGGCCAGGACGTTTGGAATTTTTATGGGCCGGTGCTGGAAAAATGTTAAGAAAAAAGGTGCTTTTGAGGATAGAGTGGCCAGGAAAGCCCGCAGCCCAAAGTCTGGGTGGCAATGCAAGTAGTTACCAGAGACCTTGAAAGAAAGCAAGACTAGTGTGGCTGACGCCTTGGTTGTGGGAGCCAGGCCAGGACGTTTGGAATTTTTGGAGGCCAGTGCTGGGAAAAAGGGAACAAAAGGTTTTTTTGAGTATAGAGTGGCCAGGAAAGCCCGCAGCCCCAAAGTCTGGGTGGCAATGCAAGTAGTTCCCAGAGGCGTTCATAAAAAGCAAGAGTTGTTCTGGCTGCCACCTTGGTTGTGGGAGCCAGGCCAGGATGTTCGGAATTTTTGGAGGCCAGTGCTGGGAAAAGGTGAAAAAAAGGTGCTTTTGAGGATAGAGTGGCCAGGAAAGCCCGCAGCCCCAAAGTCTGGGTGGCAATGCAAGTAGTTCCCAGAGACCTTGAAAGAAAACAAGAGTTGTTCTCGCTGCCACCATGGGTGTGGGACTCAGCTCCGGACGTTTGGAATTTTATGGGCCGGTGCTGGGGAAAAGGTTAAGAAAAAAGGTGCTTTTGAGGATAGAGTGGCCAGGAAAGCCCGCAGCCCAAAAGTCTGGGTGGCAATGCAAGTAGTTCCCAGAGACCTTGAAAGAAAGCAAGTCTTGGTCTGGCTGCCAGCTTGGTTGTGGGAGCCAGGCCAGGACGTTTGGAATTTTGAAGTCCGGTGCTGGGAAAAAGTGAACAAAAGGTGCTTTTGAGGATAGAGTGGCCAGGAAAGCCCGCAGCCCCAAAGTCTGGGTGGCAATGCAAGTAGTTCCCAGAGAATGAAGGAAAGAAACCGTTGTTCTGGCTGCCAGCTTGGGTGTGGGAGCCAGGCCAGGACGTTTGGAATTTTTATGGGCCAGTGCTGGAAAAATGTTAAGAAAAAAGGTGCTTTTGAGGATAGAGTGGCCAGGAAAGCCCGCAGCCCCAAAGTCTGGGTGGCAATGCAAGTAGTTACCAGAGACCTTGAAAGAAAGCAAGACTTGGTCTGGCTGACGCCTTGGTTGGGGGAGCCAAGCCAGGATGTTTGGAATTTTTGGAGGCCGGTGCTGGGAAAAAGTGAACAAAAGGTGCTTTTGAGGATAGAGTGGCCAGGAAAGCCCGCAGCCCCAAAGTCTGGGTGGCAATGCAAGTAGTTCCCAGAGACCTTGAAAGAAAGCAAGAGTTGTTCTGGCTGCCACCATGGGTGTGGGACTCAGCTCTGGACGTTTGGAATTTTTATGGGCCGGTGCTGGAAAAATGTTAAGAAAAAAGGTGCTTTTGAGGATAGAGTGGCCAGGAAAGCCTGCAGCCCCAAAGTCTGGGTGGCAATGCAAGTAGTTCCCAGAGACCTTGAAAGAAAGCAAGAGTTGTTCTGGCTGCCACCATGGGTGTGGGACTCAGCTCCGGACGTTTGGGATTTTTATGGGCCGGTGCTGGGAAAAAGGTTAAGAAAAAAGGTGCTTTTGAGGATAGAGTGGCCAGGAAAGCCCGCAGCCCCAAAGTCTGGGTGGCAATGCAAGCAGTTCCCAGAGACCTTGAAAGAAAGCAAGACTTGGTCTGGCTGACGCCTTGGTTGGGGGAGCCAGGCCAGGATGTTCGGAATTTTTGGAGGCCAGTGCTGGGAAAAAGTGAACAAAAGGTGCTTTTGAGGATAGAGTGGCCAGGAAAGCCCACAGCCCCAAAGTCTGGGTGGCAATGCAAGTAGTTCCCAGAGACTTGAAAGAAAGCAAGAGTTGTTCTGGCTGCCACCTTGGTTGGGGGAGCCAGGCCAGGACGTTTGGAATTTTTGGAGGCCGGTGCTGGGAAAAAGGGAACAAAAGGTTTTTTTGAGGATAGAGTGGCCAGGAAAGCCCGCAGCCCCAAAGTCTGGGTTGCAATGCAAGTAGTTCCCAGAGGCGTTCATAAAAAGCAAGAGTTGTTCTGGCTGCCAGCTTGGTTGTGGGAGCCAGGCCAGGATGTTCGGAATTTTTGGAGGCCAGTGCTGGGAAAAGGTGAAAAAAAGGTGCTTTTGAGGATAGAGTGGCCAGGAAAGCCCGCAGCCCCAAAGTCTGGGTGGCAATGCAAGTAGTTCCCAGAGACCTTGAAAGAAAACAAGAGTTGTTCTCGCTGCCACCATGGGTGTGGGACTCAGCTCCGGACGTTTGGAATTTTTATGGGCCGGTGCTGGGGAAAAGGTTAAGAAAAAAGGTGCTTTTGAGGATAGAGTGGCCAGGAAAGCCCGCAGCCCAAAAGTCTGGGTGGCAATGCAAGTAGTTCCCAGAGACCTTGAAAGAAAGCAAGTCTTGGTCTGGCTGCCAGCTTGGTTGTGGGAGCCAGGCCAGGACGTTTGGAATTTTGAAGTCCGGTGCTGGGAAAAAGTGAACAAAAGGTGCTTTTGAGGATAGAGTGGCCAGGAAAGCCCGCAGCCCCAAAGTCTGGGTGGCAATGCAAGTAGTTCCCAGAGAATGAAGGAAAGAAACCGTTGTTCTGGCTGCCAGCTTGGGTGTGGGAGCCAGGCCAGGACGTTTGGAATTTTTATGGGCCAGTGCTGGAAAAATGTTAAGAAAAAAGGTGCTTTTGAGGATAGAGTGGCCAGGAAAGCCCGCACCCCAAAGTCTGGGTGGCAATGCAAGTAGTTACCAGAGACCTTGAAAGAAAGCAAGACTTGGTCTGGCTGACGCCTTGGTTGGGGGAGCCAGGCCAGGACGTGTGGAATTTTTGGAGGCCGGTGCTGGGAAAAAGCGAACAAAAGGTGCTTTTGAGGATAGAGTGGCCAGGAAAGCCCACAGCCCCAAAGTCTGGGTGGCAATGCAAGTAGTTCCCAGAGACCTTGAAAGAAAGCAAGAGTTGTTCTGGCTGCCACCATGGGTGTGGGACTCAGCTCTGGACGTTTGGAATTTTTATGGGCCGGTGCTGGAAAAATGTTAAGAAAAAAGGTGCTTTTGAGGATAGAGTGGCCAGGAAAGCCTGCAGCCCCAAAGTCTGGGTGGCAATGCAAGTAGTTCCCAGAGACCTTGAAAGAAAGCAAGAGTTGTTCTCGCTGCCACCATGGGTGTGGGACTCAGCTCCGGACGTTTGGGATTTTTATGGGCCGGTGCTGGGAAAAAGGTTAAGAAAAAAAGTGCTTTTGAGGATAGAGTGGCCAGGAAAGCCCGCAGCCCCAAAGTCTGGGTGGCAATGCAAGTAGTTCCCAGAGGCGTTCATAAAAAGCTAGAGTTGTTCTGGCTGCCAGCTTGGTTGGGGGAGCCAGGCCAGGACGTTTGGAATTTTTGGAGGCCAGTGCTGGGAAAAAGTGAACAAAAGGTGCTTTTGAGGATAGAGTGGCCAGGAAAGCCCGCAGCCCCAAAGTCTGGGTGGCAATGCAAGTAGTTCCCAGAGACCTTGAAAGAAAGCAAGACTTGGTCTGGCTGACGCCTTGGTTGTGGGAGCCAGGCCAGGATGTTTGGAATTTTTGGAGGAGGGTGCTGGGAAAAAGTGAACAAAAGGTGCTTTTGAGGATAGAGTGGCCAGGAAAGCCCGCAGCCCCAAAGTCTGGGTGGCAATGCAAGTAGTTCCCAGAGACCTTGAAAGAAAGCAAGAGTTGTTCTCGCTGCCACCATGGGTGTGGGAGTCACCTCCGGACGTTTGGAATTTTTATGGGCCGGTGCTGGGAAAATGGTTAAGAAAAAAGGTGCTTTTGAGGATAGAGTGGCCAGGAAAGCCCGCAGCCCCAAAGTCTGGGTGGCAATGCAAGTAGTTCCCAGAGACCTTGAAAGAAAGCAAGACTTGGGCTGGCTGACGCCTTGGTTGGGGGAGCCAGGCCAGGACGTTTGGAATTTTTGGAGGCCGGTGCTGGGAAAAAGCGAACAAAAGGTGCTTTTGAGGATAGAGTGGCCAGGAAAGCCCACAGCCCCAAAGTCTGGGTGGCAATGCAAGTAGTTCCCAGAGACTTGAAAGAAAGCAAGAGTTGTTCTGGCTGCCACCATGGGTGTGGGAGCCAGGCCAGGACGTTTGGAATTTTTGGAGGCCAGTGCTGGGAAAAAGGGAACAAAAGGTTTTTTTGAGGATAGAGTGGCCAGGAAAGCCCGCAGCCCCAAAGTCTGGGTGGCAATGCAAGTAGTTCCCAGAGGCGTTCATAAAAAGCAAGAGTTGTTCTGGCTGCCAGCCTCGTTGTGGGAGCCAGGCCAGGACGTTTGGAATTTTTGGAGGCCAGTGCTGGGAAAAGGTGAAAAAAAGGTGCTTTTGAGGATAGAGTGGCCAGGAAAGCCCGCAGCCCCAAAGTCTGGGTGGCAATGCAAGTAGTTCCCAGAGACCTTGAAAGAAAACAAGAGTTGTTCTCGCTGCCACCATGGGTGTGGGAGTCAGCTCCGGACGTTTGGAATTTTTATGGGCCGGTGCTGGGGAAAAGGTTAAGAAAAAAGGTGCTTTTGAGGATAGAGTGGCCAGGAAAGCCCGCAGCCCAAAAGTCTGGGTGGCAATGCAAGTAGTTCCCAGAGACCTTGAAAGAAAGCAAGTCTTGGTCTGGCTGCCCGCTTGGTTGTGGGAGCCAGGCCAGGACGTTTGGAATTTTGAAGTCCGGTGCTGGGAAAAAGTGAACAAAAGGTGCTTTTGAGGATAGAGTGGCCAGGAAAGCCCGCAGCCCCAAAGTCTGGGTGGCAATGCAAGTAGTTCCCAGAGAATGAAGGAAAGAAACCGTTGTTCTGGCTGCCAGCTTGGTTGTGGGAGCCAGGCCAGGACGTTTGGAATTTTTATGGGCCGGTGCTGGAAAAATGTTAAGAAAAAAGGTGCTTTTGAGGATAGAGTGGCCAGGAAAGCCCGCAGCCCCAAAGTCTGGGTGGCAATGCAAGTAGTTACCAGAGACCTTGAAAGAAAGCAAGACTTGGTCTGGCTGACGCCTTGGTTGGGGGAGCCAAGCCAGGATGTTTGGAATTTTTGGAGGCCGGTGCTGGGAAAAAGTGAACAAAAGGTGCTTTTGAGGATAGAGTGGCCAGGAAAGCCCACAGCCCCAAAGTCTGGGTGGCAATGCAAGTAGTTCCCAGAGACCTTGAAAGAAAGCAAGAGTTGTTCTGGCTGCCACCATGGGTGTGGGACTCAGCTCTGGACGTTTGGAATTTTTATGGGCCGGTGCTGGAAAAATGTTAAGAAAAAAGGTGCTTTTGAGGATAGAGTGGCCAGGAAAGCCTGCAGCCCCAAAGTCTGGGTGGCAATGCAAGTAGTTCCCAGAGACCTTGAAAGAAAGCAAGAGTTGTTCTGGCTGCCACCATGGGTGTGGGACTCAGATCCGGACGTTTGGGATTTTTATGGGCCGGTGCTGGGAAAAAGGTTAAGAAAAAAGGTGCTTTTGAGGATAGAGTGGCCAGGAAAGCCCGCAGCCCCAAAGTCTGGGTGGCAATGCAAGCAGTTCCCAGTGACCTTGAAAGAAAGCAAGACTTGGTCTGGCTGACGCCTTGGTTGTGGGAGCCAGGCCAGGACGTTTGGAATTTTTGGAGGCCGGTGCTGGGAAAAAGTGAACAAAAGTTGCTTTTGAGGATAGAGTGGCCAGGAAAGCCCACAGCCCCAAAGTCTGGGTGGCAATGCAAGTAGTTCCCAGAGACCTTGAAAGAAAGCAAGAGTTGTTCTGGCTGCCAGCTTGGTTGTGGGAGCCAGGCCAGGACGTTTGGAATTTTTGGAGGCCAGTGCTGGGAAAAAGTGAACAAAAGTTGCTTTTGAGGATAGAGTGGCCAGGAAAGCCCGCAGCCCCAAAGTCTGGGTGGCAATGCAAGTAGTTCCCAGAGGCGTTCATAAAAAGCTAGAGTTGTTCTGGCTGCCAGCTTGGTTGGGGGAGCCAGGCCAGGACGTTTGGAATTTTTGGAGGCCAGTGCTGGGAAAAAGTGAACAAAAGGTGCTTTTGAGGATAGAGTGGCCAGGAAAGCCCGCAGCCCCAAAGTCTGGGTGGCAATGCAAGTAGTTCCCAGAGACCTTGAAAGAAAGCAAGACTTGGTCTGGCTGACGCCTTGGTTGTGGGAGCCAGGCCAGGATGTTTGGAATTTTTGGAGGCCGGTGCTGGGAAAAAGTGAACAAAAGGTGCTTTTGAGGATAGAGTGGCCAGGAAAGCCCGCAGCCCCAAAGTCTGGGTGGCAATGCAAGTAGTTCCCAGAGACCTTGAAAGAAAGCAAGAGTTGTTCTCGCTGCCACCATGGGTGTGGGAGTCAGCTCCGGACGTTTGGAATTTTTATGGGCCGGTGCTGGGAAAAAGGTTAAGAAAAAAGGTGCTTTTGAGGATAGAGTGGCCAGGAAAGCCCGCAGCCCCAAAGTCTGGGTGGCAATGCAAGTAGTTCCCAGAGACCTTGAAAGAAAGCAAGACTTGGTCTGGCTGACGCCTTGGTTGGGGGAGCCAGGCCAGGACGTTTGGAATTTTTGGAGGCCGGTGCTGGGAAAAAGCGAACAAAAGGTGCTTTTGAGGATAGAGTGGCCAGGAAAGCCCACAGCCCCAAAGTCTGGGTGGCAATGCAAGTAGTTCCCAGAGAATGAAGGAAAGAAACCGTTGTTCTGGCTGCCAGCTTGGGTGTGGGAGCCAGGCCAGGACGTTTGGAATTTTTATGGGCCGGTGCTGGAAAAATGTTAAGAAAAAAGGTGCTTTTGAGGATAGAGTGGCCAGGAAAGCCCGCAGCCCAAAGTCTGGGTGGCAATGCAAGTAGTTACCAGAGACCTTGAAAGAAAGCAAGACTAGTGTGGCTGACGCCTTGGTTGTGGGAGCCAGGCCAGGACGTTTGGAATTTTTGGAGGCCAGTGCTGGGAAAAAGGGAACAAAAGGTTTTTTTGAGTATAGAGTGGCCAGGAAAGCCCGCAGCCCCAAAGTCTGGGTGGCAATGCAAGTAGTTCCCAGAGGCGTTCATAAAAAGCAAGAGTTGTTCTGGCTGCCAGCTTGGTTGTGGGAGCCAGGCCAGGATGTTCGGAATTTTTGGAGGCCAGTGCTGGGAAAAGGTGAAAAAAAGGTGCTTTTGAGGATAGAGTGGCCAGGAAAGCCCGCAGCCCCAAAGTCTGGGTGGCAATGCAAGTAGTTCCCAGAGACCTTGAAAGAAAACAAGAGTTGTTCTCGCTGCCACCATGGGTGTGGGACTCAGCTCCGGACGTTTGGAATTTTTATGGGCCGGTGCTGGGGAAAAGGTTAAGAAAAAAGGTGCTTTTGAGGATAGAGTGGCCAGGAAAGCCCGCAGCCCAAAAGTCTGGGTGGCAATGCAAGTAGTTCCCAGAGACCTTGAAAGAAAGCAAGTCTTGGTCTGGCTGCCAGCTTGGTTGTGGGAGCCAGGCCAGGATGTTTGGAATTTTTGGAGGCCGGTGCTGGGAAAAAGTGAACAAAAGTTGCTTTTGAGGATAGAGTGGCCAGGAAAGCCCACAGCCCCAAAGTCTGGGTGGCAATGCAAGTAGTTCCCAGAGACCTTGAAAGAAAGCAAGAGTTGTTCTGGCTGCCAGCTTGGTTGTGGGTGCCAGGCCAGGACGTTTGGAATTTTTGGAGGCCAGTGCTGGGAAAAAGTGAACAAAAGTTGCTTTTGAGGATAGAGTGGCCAGGAAAGCCCGCAGCCCCAAAGTCTGGGTGGCAATGCAAGTAGTTCCCAGAGGCGTTCATAAAAAGCAAGAGTTGTTCTGGCTGCCAGCTTGGTTGGGGGAGCCAGGCCAGGACGTTTGGAATTTTTGGAGGCCAGTGCTGGGAAAAAGTGAACAAAAGGTGCTTTTGAGGATAGAGTGGCCAGGAAAGCCCGCAGCCCCAAAGTCTGGGTGGCAATGCAAGTAGTTCCCAGAGACCTTGAAAGAAAGCAAGACTTGGTCTGGCTGACGCCTTGGTTGTGGGAGCCAGGCCAGGATGTTTGGAATTTTTGGAGGCCGGTGCTGGGAAAAAGTGAACAAAAGGTGCTTTTGAGGATAGAGTGGCCAGGAAAGCCCGCAGCCCCAAAGTCTGGGTGGCAATGCAAGTAGTTCCCAGAGACCTTGAAAGAAAGCAAGAGTTGTTCTCGCTGCCACCATGGGTGTGGGAGTCAGCTCCGGACGTTTGGAATTTTTATGGGCCGGTGCTGGGAAAAAGGTTAAGAAAAAAGGTGCTTTTGAGGATAGAGTGGCCAGGAAAGCCCGCAGCCCCAAAGTCTGGGTGGCAATGCAAGTAGTTCCCAGAGACCTTGAAAGAAAGCAAGACTTGGTCTGGCTGACGCCTTGGTTGGGGGAGCCAGGCCAGGACGTTTGGAATTTTTGGAGGCCGGTGCTGGGAAAAAGCGAACAAAAGGTGCTTTTGAGGATAGAGTGGCCAGGAAAGCCCACAGCCCCAAAGTCTGGGTGGCAATGCAAGTAGTTCCCAGAGAATGAAGGAAAGAAACCGTTGTTCTGGCTGCCAGCTTGGGTGTGGGAGCCAGGCCAGGACGTTTGGAATTTTTATGGGCCGGTGCTGGAAAAATGTTAAGAAAAAAGGTGCTTTTGAGGATAGAGTGGCCAGGAAAGCCCGCAGCCCAAAGTCTGGGTGGCAATGCAAGTAGTTACCAGAGACCTTGAAAGAAAGCAAGACTAGTGTGGCTGACGCCTTGGTTGTGGGAGCCAGGCCAGGACGTTTGGAATTTTTGGAGGCCAGTGCTGGGAAAAAGGGAACAAAAGGTTTTTTTGAGTATAGAGTGGCCAGGAAAGCCCGCAGCCCCAAAGTCTGGGTGGCAATGCAAGTAGTTCCCAGAGGCGTTCATAAAAAGCAAGAGTTGTTCTGGCTGCCAGCTTGGTTGTGGGAGCCAGGCCAGGATGTTCGGAATTTTTGGAGGCCAGTGCTGGGAAAAGGTGAAAAAAAGGTGCTTTTGAGGATAGAGTGGCCAGGAAAGCCCGCAGCCCCAAAGTCTGGGTGGCAATGCAAGTAGTTCCCAGAGACCTTGAAAGAAAACAAGAGTTGTTCTCGCTGCCACCATGGGTGTGGGACTCAGCTCCGGACGTTTGGAATTTTTATGGGCCGGTGCTGGGGAAAAGGTTAAGAAAAAAGGTGCTTTTGAGGATAGAGTGGCCAGGAAAGCCCGCAGCCCAAAAGTCTGGGTGGCAATGCAAGTAGTTCCCAGAGACCTTGAAAGAAAGCAAGTCTTGGTCTGGCTGCCAGCTTGGTTGTGGGAGCCAGGCCAGGACGTTTGGAATTTTGAAGTCCGGTGCTGGGAAAAAGTGAACAAAAGGTGCTTTTGAGGATAGAGTGGCCAGGAAAGCCCACAGTCCCAAAGTCTGGGTGGCAATGCAAGTAGTTCCCAGAGAATGAAGGAAAGAAACCGTTGTTCTGGCTGCCAGCTTGGGTGTGGGAGCCAGGCCAGGACGTTTGGAATTTTTATGGGCCAGTGCTGGAAAAATGTTAAGAAAAAAGGTGCTTTTGAGGATAGAGTGGCCAGGAAAGCCCGCACCCCAAAGTCTGGGTGGCAATGCAAGTAGTTACCAGAGACCTTGAAAGAAAGCAAGACTTGGTCTGGCTGACGCCTTGGTTGGGGGAGCCAGGCCAGGACGTGTGGAATTTTTGGAGGCCGGTGCTGGGAAAAAGCGAACAAAAGGTGCTTTTGAGGATAGAGTGGCCAGGAAAGCCCACAGCCCCAAAGTCTGGGTGGCAATGCAAGTAGTTCCCAGAGACCTTGAAAGAAAGCAAGAGTTGTTCTGGCTGCCACCATGGGTGTGGGACTCAGCTCTGGACGTTTGGAATTTTTATGGGCCGGTGCTGGAAAAATGTTAAGAAAAAAGGTGCTTTTGAGGATAGAGTGGCCAGGAAAGCCTGCAGCCCCAAAGTCTGGGTGGCAATGCAAGTAGTTCCCAGAGACCTTGAAAGAAAGCAAGAGTTGTTCTCGCTGCCACCATGGGTGTGGGACTCAGCTCCGGACGTTTGGGATTTTTATGGGCCGGTGCTGGGAAAAAGGTTAAGAAAAAAAGTGCTTTTGAGGATAGAGTGGCCAGGAAAGCCCGCAGCCCCAAAGTCTGGGTGGCAATGCAAGTAGTTCCCAGAGGCGTTCATAAAAAGCTAGAGTTGTTCTGGCTGCCAGCTTGGTTGGGGGAGCCAGGCCAGGACGTTTGGAATTTTTGGAGGCCAGTGCTGGGAAAAAGTGAACAAAAGGTGCTTTTGAGGATAGAGTGGCCAGGAAAGCCCGCAGCCCCAAAGTCTGGGTGGCAATGCAAGTAGTTCCCAGAGACCTTGAAAGAAAGCAAGACTTGGTCTGGCTGACGCCTTGGTTGTGGGAGCCAGGCCAGGATGTTTGGAATTTTTGGAGGAGGGTGCTGGGAAAAAGTGAACAAAAGGTGCTTTTGAGGATAGAGTGGCCAGGAAAGCCCGCAGCCCCAAAGTCTGGGTGGCAATGCAAGTAGTTCCCAGAGACCTTGAAAGAAAGCAAGAGTTGTTCTCGCTGCCACCATGGGTGTGGGAGTCACCTCCGGACGTTTGGAATTTTTATGGGCCGGTGCTGGGAAAATGGTTAAGAAAAAAGGTGCTTTTGAGGATAGAGTGGCCAGGAAAGCCCGCAGCCCCAAAGTCTGGGTGGCAATGCAAGTAGTTCCCAGAGACCTTGAAAGAAAGCAAGACTTGGTCTGGCTGACGCCTTGGTTGGGGGAGCCAGGCCAGGACGTTTGGAATTTTTGGAGGCCGGTGCTGGGAAAAAGCGAACAAAAGGTGCTTTTGAGGATAGAGTGGCCAGGAAAGCCCACAGCCCCAAAGTCTGGGTGGCAATGGAAGTAGTTCCCAGAGAATGAAGGAAAGAAACCGTTGTTCTGGCTGCCAGCTTGGGTGTGGGGGTCAGCTCCTGACGTTTGGAATTTTTATGGGCCGGTGCTGGAAAAATGTTAAGAAAAAAGGTGCTTTTGAGGATAGAGTGGCCAGGAAAGCCCGCACCCCAAAGTCTGGGTGGCAATGCAAGTAGTTCCCAGAGACCTTGAAAGAAAGCAAGACTTGGTCTGGCTGACGCCTTGGTTGTGGGAGCCAGGCCAGGATGTTCGGAATTTTTGGAGGCCAGTGCTGGGAAAAAGTGAACAAAAGGTGCTTTTGAGGATAGAGTGGCCAGGAAAGCCCGCAGCCCCAAAGTCTGGGTGGCAATGCAAGTAGTTCCCAGAGACTTGAAAGAAAGCAAGAGTTGTTCTGGCTGCCACCTTGGTTGTGGGAGCCAGGCCAGGACGTTTGGAATTTTTGGAGGCCGGTGCTGGGAAAAAGGGAACAAAAGGTGCTTTTGAGGATAGAGTGGCCAGGAAAGCCCGCAGCCCCAAAGTCTGGGTGGCAATGCAAGTAGTTCCCAGAGACCTTGAAAGAAAGCAAGTCTTGGTCTGGCTGCCAGCTTGGTTGTGGGAGCCAGGCCAGGACGTTTGGAATTTTGAAGTCCGGTGCTGGGAAAAAGTGAACAAAAGGTGCTTTTGAGGATAGAGTGGCCAGGAAAGCCCGCAGCCCCAAAGTCTGGGTGGCAATGCAAGTAGTTCCCAGAGACGTTCAAAACAAGCAAGAGTTGTTCTGGCTGCCACCATGGGTGTGGGAGTCACCTCCGGACGTTTGGAATTTTTATGCGCCGGTGCTGGGAAAAAGGTTAAGAAAAAAGGTGCTTTTGAGGATAGAGTGGCCAGGAAAGCCCGCAGCCCCAAAGTCTGGGTGGCAATGCAAGTAGTTCCCAGAGACCTTGAAAGAAAGCAAGTCTTGGTCTGGCTGCCAGCTTGGTTGTGGGAGCCAGGCCAGGACGTTTGGAATTTTGAAGTCCGGTGCTGGGACAAAGTGAACAAAAGGTGCTTTTGAGGATAGAGTGGCCAGGAAAGCCCGCAGTCCCAAAGTCTGGGTGGCAATGCAAGTAGTTCCCAGAGACCTTGAAAGAAAGCAAGAGTTGTTCTCGCTGCCACCATGGGTGTGTGAGTCAGCTCCGGACGTTTGGGATTTTTATGGGCCGGTGCTGGGAAAAAGGTTAAGAAAAAAGGTGCTTTTGAGGATAGAGTGGCCAGGAAAGCCCGCAGCCCCAAAGTCTGGGTGGCAATGCAAGTAGTTCCCAGAGACCTTGAAAGAAAGCAAGAGTTGTTCTGGCTGCCAGCTTGGTTGTGGGAGCCAGGCCAGGATGTTTGGAATTTTTGGAGGCCAGTGCTGGGAAAAAGTGAACAAAAGGTGCTTTTGAGGATAGAGTGGCCAGGAAAGCCCGCAGCCCCAAAGTCTGGGTGGCAATGCAAGTAGTTCCCAGAGGCGTTCATAAAAAGCTAGAGTTGTTCTGGCTGCCAGCTTGGTTGTGGGAGCCAGGCCAGGACGTTTGGAATTTTTGGAGGCCAGTGCTGGGAAAAAGTGAACAAAAGGTGCTTTTGAGGATAGAGTGGCCAGGAAAGCCCGCAGCCCCAAAGTCTGGGTGGCAATGCAAGTAGTTACCAGAGACCTTGAAAGAAAGCAAGACTTGGTCTGGCTGACGACTTGGTTGGGGGAGCCAGGCCAGGATGTTTGGAATTTTTGGAGGCCGGTGCTGGGAAAAAGTGAACGAAAGGTGCTTTTGAGGATAGAGTGGCCAGGAAAGCCCGCAGCCCCAAAGTCTGGGTGGCAATGCAAGTAGTTCCCAGAGACCTTGAAAGAAAGCAAGAGTTGTTCTGGCTGCCACCATGGGTGTGGGAGCCAGCTCCGGACGTTTGGAATTTTTATGGGCCGGTGCTGGGAAAATGTTTAAGAAAAAAGGTGCTTTTGAGGATAGAGTGGCCAGGAAAGCCCGCAGCCCCAAAGTCTGGGTGGCAATGCAAGTAGTTCCCAGAGACCTTGAAAGAAAGCAAGACTTGGTCTGGCTGACGACTTGGTTGGGGGAGCCAGGCCAGGACGTTTGGAATTTTTGGAGGCCGGTGCTGGGAAAAAGCGAACAAAAGGTGCTTTTGAGGATAGAGTGGCCAGGAAAGCCCACAGCCCCAAAGTCTGGGTGGCAATGCAAGTAGTTCCCAGAGAATGAAGGAAAGAAACCGTTGTTCTGGCTGCCAGCTTGGGTGTGGGGGTCAGCTCCTGACGTTTGGAATTTTTATGGGCCGGTGCTGGAAAAATGTTAAGAAAAAAGGTGCTTTTGAGGATAGAGTGGCCAGGAAAGCCCGCAGCCCCAAAGTCTGGGTGGCAATGCAAGTAGTTCCCAGAGACCTTGAAAGAAAGCAAGACTTGGTCTGGCTGACGCCTTGGTTGGGGGAGCCAGGCCAGGATGTTCGGAATTTTTGGAGGCCGGTGCTGGGAAAAAGTGAACAAAAGGTGCTTTTGAGGATAGAGTGGCCAGGAAAGCCCGCAGCCCCAAAGTCTGGGTGGCAATGCAAGTAGTTCCCAGAGACTTGAAAGAAAGGAAGAGTTGTTCTGGCTGCCACCTTTGTTGTGGGAGCCAGGCCAGGACGTTTGGAATTTTTGGAGGCCAGTGCTGGGAAAAAGGGAACAAAAGGTTTTTTTGAGGATAGAGTGGCCAGGAAAGCCCGCAGCCCCAAAGTCTGGGTGGCAATGCAAGTAGTTCCCAGAGACCTTGAAAGAAAGCAAGAGTTGTTCTGGCTGCCAGCTTGGGTGTGGGGGTCAGCTCCTGACGTTTGGAATTTTTATGGGCCGGTGCTGGAAAAATGTTAAGAAAAAAGGTGCTTTTGAGGATAGAGTGGCCAGGAAAGCCCGCAGCCCCAAAGTCTGGGTGGCAATGCAAGTAGTTCCCAGAGACCTTGAAAGAAAGCAAGACTTGGTCTGGCTGACGACTTGGTTGGGGGAGCCAAGCCAGGATGTTTGGAATTTTTGGAGGCCGGTGCTGGGAAAAAGTGAACAAAAGGTGCTTTTGAGGATAGAGTGGCCAGGAAAGCCCACAGCCCCAAAGTCTGGGTGGCAATGCAAGTAGTTCCCAGAGACCTTGAAAGAAAGCAAGACTTGGTCTGGCTGCCAGCTTGGGTGTGGGGGTCAGCTCCTGACGTTTGGAATTTTTATGGGCCGGTGCTGGAAAAATGTTAAGAAAAAAGGTGCTTTTGAGGATAGAGTGGCCAGGAAAGCCCGCACCCCAAAGTCTGGGTGGCAATGCAAGTAGTTCCCAGAGACCTTGAAAGAAAGCAAGACTTGGTCTGGCTGACGCCTTGGTTGTGGGAGCCAGGCCAGGACGTTTGGAATTTTTGGAGGCCAGTGCTGGGAAAAAGTGAACAAAAGGTGCTTTTGAGGATAGAGTGGCCAGGAAAGCCCGCAGCCCCAAAGTCTGGGTGGCAATGCAAGTAGTTCCCAGAGACCTTGAAAGAAAGCAAGAGTTGTTCTGGCTGCCACCTTGGTTGTGGGAGCCAGGCCAGGACGTTTGGAATTTTTGGAGGCCAGTGCTGGGAAAAAGGGAACAAAAGGTGCTTTTGAGGATAGAGTGGCCAGGAAAGCCCGCAGCCCCAAAGTCTGGGTGGCAATGCAAGTAGTTCCCAGAGGCGTTCATAAAAAGCAAGAGTTGTTCTGGCTGCCAGCTTGGTTGTGGGAGCCAGGCCAGGACGTTTGGAATTTTTGGAGGCCAGTGCTGGGAAAAGGTGAAAAAAAGGTGCTTTTGAGGATAGAGTGGCCAGGAAAGCCCGCAGCCCCAAAGTCTGGGTGGCAATGCAAGTAGTTCCCAGAGACCTTGAAAGAAAGCAAGACTTGGTCTGGCTGACGCCTTGGTTGGGGGAGCCAGGCCAGGATGTTTGGAATTTTTGGAGGCCGGTGCTGGGAAAAAGTGAACAAAAGGTGCTTTTGAGGATAGAGTGGCCAGGAAAGCCCACAGCCCCAAAGTCTGGGTGGCAATGCAAGTAGTTCCCAGAGAATGAAGGAAAGAAACCGTTGTTCTGGCTGCCAGCTTGGGTGTGGGAGCCAGGCCAGGACGTTTGGAATTTTTGGAGGCCGGTGCTGGAAAAATGTTAAGAAAAAAGGTGCTTTTGAGGATAGAGTGGCCAGGAAAGCCCGCAGCCCCAAAGTCTGGGTGGCAATGCAAGTAGTTCCCAGAGAATGAAGGAAAGAAACCGTTGTTCTGGCTGCCAGCTTGGTTGTGGGAGCCAGGCCAGGACGTTTGGAATTTTTATGGGCCGGTGCTGGAAAAATGTTAAGAAAAAAGGTGCTTTTGAGGATAGAGTGGCCAGGAAAGCCCGCACCCCAAAGTCTGGGTGGCAATGCAAGTAGTTCCCAGAGACCTTGAAAGAAAGCAAGAGTTGTTCTGGCTGCCAGCTTGGGTGTGGGACTCAGCTCCGGACGTTTGGCATATTGGAGTCCGGTGCTGGGAAAAAGTGAACAAAAGGTGCTTTTGAGGATAGAGTGGCCAGGAAAGCCCGCAGCCCCAAAGTCTGGGTGGCAATGCAAGTAGTTCCCAGAGACCTTGAAAGAAAGCAAGAGTTGTTCTGGCTGCCACCATGGGTGTGGGAGTCACCTCCGGACGTTTGGAATTTTTATGGGCCGGTGCTGGGAAAATGGTTAAGAAAAAAGGTGCTTTTGAGGATAGAGTGGCCAGGAAAGCCCGCAGCCCCAAAGTCTGGGTGGCAATGCAAGTAGTTCCCAGAGACCTTGAAAGAAAGCAAGACTTGGTCTGGCTGACGCCTTGGTTGGGGGAGCCAGGCCAGGACGTGTGGAATTTTTGGAGGCCGGTGCTGGGAAAAAGCGAACAAAAGGTGCTTTTGAGGATAGAGTGGCCAGGAAAGCCCACAGCCCCAAAGTCTGGGTGGCAATGCAAGTAGTTCCCAGAGAATGAAGGAAAGAAACCGTTGTTCTGGCTGCCAGCTTGGGTGTGGGGGTCAGCTCCTGACGTTTGGAATTTTTATGGGCCGGTGCTGGAAAAATGGTTAAGAAAAAAGGTGCTTTTGAGGATAGAGTGGCCAGGAAAGCCCGCAGCCCCAAAGTCTGGGTGGCAATGCAAGTAGTTCCCAGAGACCTTGAAAGAAAGCAAGACTTGGGCTGGCTGACGCCTTGGTTGGGGGAGCCAGGCCAGGACGTTTGGAATTTTTGGAGGCCGGTGCTGGGAAAAAGCGAACAAAAGGTGCTTTTGAGGATAGAGTGGCCAGGAAAGCCCACAGCTACCAAAGTCTGGGTGGCAATGCAAGTAGTTCCCAGAGAATGAAGGAAAGAAACCGTTGTTCTGGCTGCCAGCTTGGGTGTGGGGGTCAGCTCCTGACGTTTGGAATTTTTATGGGCCGGTGCTGGAAAAATGTTAAGAAAAAAGGTGCTTTTGAGGATAGAGTGGCCAGGAAAGCCCGCACCCCAAAGTCTGGGTGGCAATGCAAGTAGTTACCAGAGACCTTGAAAGAAAGCAAGACTTGGTCTGGCTGACGCCTTGGTTGGGGGAGCCAGGCCAGGATGTTTGGAATTTTTGGAGGCCAGTGCTGGGAAAAAGTGAACAAAAGGTGCTTTTGAGGATAGAGTGGCCAGGAAAGCCCGCAGCCCCAAAGTCTGGGTGGCAATGCAAGTAGTTCCCAGAGACTTGAAAGAAAGCAAGAGTTGTTCGGGCTGCCACCTTGGTTGTGGGAGCCAGGCCAGGACGTTTGGAATTTTTGGAGGCTGGTGCTGGGAAAAGGTGAAAAAAAGGTGCTTTTGAGGATAGAGTGGCCAGGAAAGCCCGCAGCCCCAAAGTCTGGGTGGCAATGCAAGTAGTTCCCAGAGACCTTGAAAGAAAGCAAGAGTTGTTCTGGCTGCCAGCTTGGTTGTGGGAGCCAGGCCAGGACGTGTGGAATTTTTGGAGGCCAGTGCTGGGAAAAGGTGAAAAAAAGGTGCTTTTGAGGATAGAGTGGCCAGGAAAGCCCGCAGCCCCAAAGTCTGGGTGGCAATGCAAGTAGTTCCCAGAGACCTTGAAAGAAAGCAAGAGTTGTTCTGGCTGACGCATTGGTTGTGGGAGCCAGGCCAGGATGTTTGGAATTTTTGGAGGCCGGTGCTGGGAAAAAGTGAACAAAAGGTGCTTTTGAGGATAGAGTGGCCAGGAAAGCCCACAGCCCCAAAGTCTGGGTGGCAATGCAAGTAGTTCCCAGAGAATGAAGGAAAGAAACCGTTGTTCTGGCTGCCAGCTTGGGTGTGGGAGCCAGGCCAGGACGTTTGGAATTTTTATGGGCCGGTGCTGGAAAAATGTTAAGAAAAAAGGTGCTTTTGAGGATAGAGTGGCCAGGAAAGCCCGCACCCCAAAGTCTGGGTGGCAATGCAAGTAGTTCCCAGAGACCTTGAAAGAAAGCAAGACTTGGTCTGGCTGACGACTTGGTTGGGGGAGCCAAGCCAGGATGTTTGGAATTTTTGGAGGCCGGTGCTGGGAAAAAGTGAACAAAAGGTGCTTTTGAGGATAGAGTGGCCAGGAAAGCCCACAGCCCCAAAGTCTGGGTGGCAATGCAAGTAGTTCCCAGAGACCTTGAAAGAAAGCAAGACTTGGTCTGGCTGACGACTTGGTTGGGGGAGCCAAGCCAGGATGTTTGGAATTTTTGGAGGCCGGTGCTGGGAAAAAGTGAACAAAAGGTGCTTTTGAGGATAGAGTGGCCAGGAAAGCCCACAGCCCCAAAGTCTGGGTGGCAATGCAAGTAGTTCCCAGAGACCTTGAAAGAAAGCAAGAGTTGTTCTGGCTGCCACCTTAGGTGTGGGGGTCAGCTCCTGACGTTTGGAATTTTTATGGGCCGGTGCTGGAAAAATGGTTAAGAAAAAAGGTGCTTTTGAGGATAGAGTGGCCAGGAAAGCCCGCACCCCAAAGTCTGGGTGGCAATGCAAGTAGTTCCCAGAGACCTTGAAAGAAAGCAAGACTTGGTCTGGCTGACGCCTTGGTTGTGGGAGCCAGGCCAGGACGTTTGGAATTTTTGGAGGCCAGTGCTGGGAAAAAGTGAACAAAAGGTGCTTTTGAGGATAGAGTGGCCAGGAAAGCCCGCAGCCCCAAAGTCTGGGTGGCAATGCAAGTAGTTCCCAGAGACCTTGAAAGAAAGCAAGAGTTGTTCTGGCTGCCAGCTTGGTTGTGGGAGCCAGGCCAGGACGTTTGGAATTTTTGGAGGCCAGTGCTGGGAAAAAGTGAACAAAAGGTGCTTTTGAGGATAGAGTGGCCAGGAAAGCCCACAGCCCCAAAGTCTGGGTGGCAATGCAAGTAGTTCCCAGAGACGTTCATAAAAAGCAAGAGTTGTTCTGGCTGCCAGCTTGGTTGTGGGAGCCAGGCCAGGACGTTTGGAATTTTTGGAGGCCAGTGCTGGGAAAAGGTGAAAAAAAGGTGCTTTTGAGGATAGAGTGGCCAGGAAAGCCCGCAGCCCCAAAGTCTGGGTGGCAATGCAAGTAGTTCCCAGAGACCTTGAAAGAAAGCAAGACTTGGTCTGGCTGACGCCTTGGTTGGGGGAGCCAGGCCAGGATGTTTGGAATTTTTGGAGGCCGGTGCTGGGAAAAAGTGAACAAAAGGTGCTTTTGAGGATAGAGTGGCCAGGAAAGGCCACAGCCCCAAAGTCTGGGTGGCAATGCAAGTAGTTCCCAGAGAATGAAGGAAAGAAACCGTTGTTCTGGCTGCCAGCTTGGGTGTGGGAGCCAGGCCAGGACGTTTGGAATTTTTATGGGCCGGTGCTGGAAAAATGTTAAGAAAAAAGGTGCTTTTGAGGATAGAGTGGCCAGGAAAGCCCGCACCCCAAAGTCTGGGTGGCAATGCAAGTAGTTCCCAGAGAATGAAGGAAAGAAACCGTTGTTCTGGCTGCCAGCTTGGGTGTGGGAGCCAGGCCAGGACGTTTGGAATTTTTATGGGCCGGTGCTGGAAAAATGATAAGAAAAAAGGTGCTTTTGAGGATAGAGTGGCCAGGAAAGCCCGCACCCCAAAGTCTGGGTGGCAATGCAAGTAGTTCCCAGAGACCTTGAAAGAAAGCAACAGTTGTTCTGGCTGCCAGCTTGGGTGTGGGACTCAGCTCCGGACGTTTGGCATATTGGAGTCCGGTGCTGGGAAAAAGTGAACAAAAGGTGCTTTTGAGGATAGAGTGGCCAGGAAAACCCGCAGCCCCAAAGTCTGGGTGGCAATGCAAGTAGTTCCCAGAGACCTTGAAAGAAAGCAAGAGTTGTTCTCACTGCCACCATGGGTGTGGGAGTCACCTCCGGACGTTTGGAATTTTTATGGGCCGGTGCTGGGAAAATGGTTAAGAAAAAAGGTGCTTTTGAGGATAGAGTGGCCAGGAAAGCCCGCAGCCCCAAAGTCTGGGTGGCAATGCAAGTAGTTCCCAGAGACCTTGAAAGAAAGCAAGACTTGGTCTGGCTGACGCCTTGGTTGGGGGAGCCAGGCCAGGACGTTTGGAATTTTTGGAGGCCGGTGCTGGGAAAAAGCGAACAAAAGGTGCTTTTGAGGATAGAGTGGCCAGGAAAGCCCACAGCCCCAAAGTCTGGGTGGCAATGCAAGTAGTTCCCAGAGAATGAAGGAAAGAAACCGTTGTTCTGGCTGCCAGCTTGGGTGTGGGGGTCAGCTCCTGACGTTTGGAATTTTTATGGGCCGGTGCTGGAAAAATGTTAAGAAAAAAGGTGCTTTTGAGGATAGAGTGGCCAGGAAAGCCCGCACCCCAAAGTCTGGGTGGCAATGCAAGTAGTTCCCAGAGACCTTGAAAGAAAGCAAGACTTGGTCTGGCTGACGCCTTGGTTGGGGGAGCCAGGCCAGGATGTTCGGAATTTTTGGAGGCCAGTGCTGGGAAAAAGTGAACAAAAGGTGCTTTTGAGGATAGAGTGGCCAGGAAAGCCCGCAGCCCCAAAGTCTGGGTGGCAATGCAAGTAGTTCCCAGAGACCTTGAAAGAAAGCAAGAGTTGTTCTCGCTGCCACCATGGGTGTGGGAGTCACCTCCGGACGTTTGGAATTTTTATGGGCCGGTGCTGGGAAAATGGTTAAGAAAAAAGGTGCTTTTGAGGATAGAGTGGCCAGGAAAGCCTGCAGCCCCAAAGTCTGGGTGGCAATGCAAGTAGTTCCCAGAGACCTTGAAAGAAAGCAAGAGTTGTTCTGGCTGACGCCTTGGTTGGGGGAGCCAGGCCAGGATGTTTGGAATTTTTGGAGGCCGGTGCTGGGAAAAAGTGAACAAAAGGTGCTTTTGAGGATAGAGTGGCCAGGAAAGCCCACAGCCCCAAAGTCTGGGTGGCAATGCAAGTAGTTCCCAGAGAATGAAGGAAAGAAACCGTTGTTCTGGCTGCCAGCTTGGGTGTGGGAGCCAGGCCAGGACGTTTGGAATTTTTATGGGCCGGTGCTGGAAAAATGATAAGAAAAAAGGTGCTTTTGAGGATAGAGTGGCCAGGAAAGCCCGCACCCCAAAGTCTGGGTGGCAATGCAAGTAGTTCCCATAGAATGAAGGAAAGAAACCGTTGTTCTGGCTGCCACCTTGGTTGTGGGAGCCAGGCCAGGACGTTTGGAATTTTTATGGGCCGGTGCTGGAAAAATGTTAAGAAAAAAGGTGCTTTTGAGGATAGAGTGGCCAGGAAAGCCCGCACCCCAAAGTCTTGGTGGCAATGCAAGTAGTTCCCAGAGACCTTGAAAGAAAGCAACAGTTGTTCTGGCTGCCAGCTTGGGTGTGGGACTCAGCTCCGGACGTTTGGCATATTGGAGTCCGGTGCTGGGAAAAAGTGAACAAAAGGTGCTTTTGAGGATAGAGTGGCCAGGAAAGCCCGCAGCCCCAAAGTCTGGGTGGCAATGCAAGTAGTTCCCAGAGACCTTGAAAGAAAGGAAGAGTTGTTCTGGCTGCCAGCTTAGGTGTGGGGGTCAGCTCCTGACGTTTGGAATTTTTATGGGCCGGTGCTGGAAAAATGTTAAGAAAAAAGGTGCTTTTGAGGATAGAGTGGCCAGGAAAGCCTGCAGCCCCAAAGTCTGGGTGGCAATGCAAGTAGTTCCCAGAGACCTTGAAAGAAAGCAAGACTTGGTCTGGCTGACGCCTTGGTTGTGGGAGCCAGGCCAGGATGTTTGGAATTTTTGGAGGCCAGTGCTGGGAAAAAGTGAACAAAAGGTGCTTTTGAGGATAGAGTGGCCAGGAAAGCCCGCAGCCCCAAAGTCTGGGTGGCAAGGCAAGTAGTTCCCAGAGACCTTGAAAGAAAGCAAGAGTTGTTCGGGCTGCCACCTTGGTTGTGGGAGCCAGGCCAGGACGTTTGGAATTTTTGGAGGCCAGTGTTGGGAAAAAGGGAACAAAAGGTGCTTTTGAGGATAGAGTGGCCAGGAAAGCCCGCAGCCCCAAAGTCTGGGTTGCAATGCAAGTAGTTCCCAGAGGCGTTCATAAAAAGCAAGAGTTGTTCTGGCTGCCAGCTTGGTTGTGGGAGCCAGGCCAGGACGTTTGGAATTTTTGGAGGCCAGTGCTGGGAAAAGGTGAAAAAAAGGTGCTTTTGAGGATAGAGTGGCCAGGAAAGCCCGCAGCCCCAAAGTCTGGGTGGCAATGCAAGTAGTTCCCAGAGAATGAAGGAAAGAAACCGTTGTTCTGGCTGCCAGCTTGGGTGTGGGAGCCAGGCCAGGACGTTTGGAATTTTTGGAGGCCGGTGCTGGGAAAAAGTGAACAAAAGGTGCTTTTGAGGATAGAGTGGCCAGGAAAGGCCACAGCCCCAAAGTCTGGGTGGCAATGCAAGTAGTTCCCAGAGAATGAAGGAAAGAAACCGTTGTTCTGGCTGCCAGCTTGGGTGTGGGAGCCAGGCCAGGACGTTTGGAATTTTTATGGGCCGGTGCTGGAAAAATGTTAAGAAAAAAGGTGCTTTTGAGGATAGAGTGGCCAGGAAAGCCCGCACCCCAAAGTCTGGGTGGCAATGCAAGTAGTTCCCAGAGACCTTGAAAGAAAGCAAGACTTGGTCTGGCTGACGCCTTGGTTGGGGGAGCCAGGCCAGGATGTTTGGAATTTTTGGAGGCCGGTGCTGGGAAAAAGTGAACAAAAGGTGCTTTTGAGGATAGAGTGGCCAGGAAAGCCCACAGCCCCAAAGTCTGGGTGGCAATGCAAGTAGTTCCCAGAGACCTTGAAAGAAAGCAAGAGTTGTTCTGGCTGCCACCATGGGTGTGGGACTCAGCTCTGGACGTTTGGAATTTTTATGGGCCGGTGCTGGGAAAAGGTTAAGAAAAAAGGTGCTTTTGAGGATAGAGTGGCCAGGAAAGCCCGCAGCCCCAAAGTCTGGGTGGCAATGCAAGTAGTTCCCAGAGACCTTGAAAGAAAGCAAGTCTTGGTCTGGCTGCCAGCTTGGTTGTGGGAACCAGGCCAGGACGTTTGGAATTTTTGGAGGCCGGTGCTGGGACAAAGTGAACAAAAGGTGTTTTTGAGGATAGAGTGGCCAGGAAAGCCCGCAGCCCCAAAGTCTGGGTGGCAATGCAAGTAGTTCCCAGAGACGTTCAAAACAAGCAAGAGTTGTTCTGGCTGCCACCATGGGTGTGGGAGTCACCTCCGGACTTTTGGAATTTTTATGGGCCGGTGCTGGGGAAAAGGTTAAGAAAAAAGGTGCTTTTGAGGACAGAGTGGCCAGGAAAGCCCGCAGCCCCAAAGTCTGGGTGGCAATGCAAGTAGTTCCCAGAGACCTTGAAAGAAAGCAAGTCTTGGTCTGGCTGCCAGCTTGGTTGTGGGAACCAGGCCAGGACGTTTGGAATTTTGAAGTCCGGTGCTGGGACAAAGTGAACAAAAGGTGCTTTTGAGGATAGAGTGGCCAGGAAAGCCCACAGCCCCAAAGTCTGGGTGGCAATGCAAGTAGTTCCCAGAGAATGAAGGAAAGAAACCGTTGTTCTGGCGGCCAGCTTGGGTGTGGGGGTCAGCTCCTGACGTTTGGAATTTTTATGGGCCGGTGCTGGAAAAATGTTAAGAAAAAAGGTGCTTTTGAGGATAGAGTGGCCAGGAAAGCCCGCAGCCCCAAAGTCTGGGTGGCAATGCAAGTAGTTCCCAGAGACTTGAAAGAAAGCAAGAGTTGTTCTGGCTGCCAGCTTGGTTGTGGGAGCCAGGACAGGACGTTTGGAATTTTTGGAGGCCAGTGCTGGGAAAAGGTGAAAAAAAGGTGCTTTTGAGGATAGAGTGGCCAGGAAAGCCTGCAGCCCCAAAGTCTGGGTGGCAATGCAAGCAGTTCCCAGAGACCTTGAAAGAAAGCAAGACTTGGTCTGGCTGACGCCTTGGTTGGGGTAGCCAGGCCAGGACGTTTGGAATTTTTGGAGGCCGGTGCTGGGAAAAAGCGAACAAAAGGTGCTTTTGAGGATAGAGTGGCCAGGAAAGCCCACAGCCCCAAAGTCTGGGTGGCAATGCAAGTAGTTCCCAGAGAATGAAGGAAAGAAACCGTTGTTCTGGCTGCCAGCTTGGGTGTGGGGGTCAGCTCCTGACGTTTGGAATTTTTATGGGCCGGTGCTGGAAAAATGTTAAGAAAAAAGGTGCTTTTGAGGATAGAGTGGCCAGGAAAGCCCGCAGCCCCAAAGTCTGGGTGGCAATGCAAGTAGTTCCCAGAGACCTTGAAAGAAAGCAAGACTTGGTCTGGCTGACGCCTTGGTTGGGGGAGCCAGGCCAGGATGTTTGGAATTTTTGGAGGCCGGTGCTGGGAAAAAGTGAACAAAAGGTGCTTTTGAGGATAGAGTGGCCAGGAAAGCCCGCAGCCCCAAAGTCTGGGTGGCAATGCAAGTAGTTCCCAGAGACCTTGAAAGAAAGCAAGACTTGGTCTGGCTGCCAGCTTGGGTGTGGGGGTCAGCTCCTGACGTTTGGAATTTTTATGGGCCGGTGCTGGAAAAATGTTAAGAAAAAAGGTGCTTTTGAGGATAGAGTGGCCAGGAAAGCCCGCAGCCCCAAAGTCTGGGTGGCAATGCAAGTAGTTCCCAGAGACCTTGAAAGAAAGCAAGACTTGGTCTGGCTGACGCCTTGGTTGGGGGAGCCAGGCCAGGATGTTTGGAATTTTTGGAGGCCAGTGCTGGGAAAAAGTGAACAAAAGGTGCTTTTGAGGATAGAGTGGCCAGGAAAGCCCGCAGCCCCAAAGTCTAGGTGGCAATGCAAGTAGTTCCCAGAGACTTGAAAGAAAGCAAGAGTTGTTCTGGCTGCCAGCTTGGTTGTGGGAGCCAGGACAGGACGTTTGGAATTTTTGGAGGCCAGTGCTGGGAAAAGGTGAAAAAAAGGTGCTTTTGAGGATAGAGTGGCCAGGAAAGCCCACAGCCCCAAAGTCTGGGTGGCAATGCAAGTAGTTCCCAGAGACCTTGAAAGAAAACAAGAGTTGTTCTGGCTGCCACCATGGGTGTGGGACTCAGCTCTGGACGTTTGGAATTTTTATGGGCCGGTGCTGGAAAAATGTTAAGAAAAAAGGTGCTTTTGAGGATAGAGTGGCCAGGAAAGCCTGCAGCCCCAAATTCTGGGTGGCAATGCAAGTAGTTCCCAGAGACCTTGAAAGAAAGCAAGACTTGGTCTGGCTGACGCCTTGGTTGGGGGAGCCAGGCCAGGACGTTTGGAATTTTTGGAGGCCGGTGCTGGGAAAAAGCGAACAAAAGGTGCTTTTGAGGATAGAGTGGCCAGGAAAGCCCGCAGCCCCAAAGTCTGGGTGGCAATGCAAGTAGTTCCCAGATAATGAAGGAAAGAAACCGTTGTTCTGGCTGCCAGCTTGGGTGTGGGAGCCAGGCCAGGACGTTTGGAATTTTTATGGGCCGGTGCTGGAAAAATGTTAAGAAAAAAGGTGCTTTTGAGGATAGAGTGGCCAGGAAAGCCCGCAGCCCCAAAGTCTGGGTGGCAATGCAAGTAGTTACCAGAGACCTTGAAAGAAAGCAAGACTTGGTCTGGCTGACGCCTTGGTTGGGGGAGCCAAGCCAGGATGTTTGGAATTTTTGGAGGCCGGTGCTGGGAAAAAGTGAACAAAAGGTGCTTTTGAGGATAGAGTGGCCAGGAAAGCCCACAGCCCCAAAGTCTGGGTGGCAATGCAAGTAGTTCCCAGAGACCTTGAAAGAAAGCAAGAGTTGTTCTGGCTGCCACCATGGGTGTGGGACTCAGCTCTGGACGTTTGGAATTTTTATGGGCCGGTGCTGGGAAAAGGTGAAAAAAAGGTGCTTTTGAGGATAGAGTGGCCAGGAAAGCCCGCAGCCCCAAAGTCTGGGTGGCAATGCAAGTAGTTCCCAGAGACCTTGAAAGAAAGGAAGAGTTGTTCTGGCTGCCACCATGGGTGTGGGACTCAGCTCCGGACGTTTGGAATTTTTATGGGCCGGTGCTGGGGAAAAGGTTAAGAAAAAAGGTGCTTTTGAGGATAGAGTGGCCAGGAAAGCCCGCAGCCCCAAAGTCTGGGTGGCAATGCAAGTAGTTCCCAGAGACCTTGAAAGAAAGCAACACTTGGTCTGGCTGACGACTTGGTTGGGGGAGCCAAGCCAGGACGTTTGGAATTTTTGGAGGCCGGTGCTGGGAAAAAGCGAACAAAAGGTGCTTTTGAAGATAGAGTGGCCAGGAAAGCCCACAGCCCCAAAGTCTGGGTGGCAATGCAAGTAGTTCCCAGAGAATGAAGGAAAGAAACCGTTGTTCTGGCTGCCAGCTTGGGTGTGGGGGTCAGCTCCTGACGTTTGGAATTTTTATGGGCCGGTGCTGGAAAAATGTTAAGAAAAAAGGTGCTTTTGAGGATAGAGTGGCCAGGAAAGCCCGCACCCCAAAGTCTGGGTGGCAATGCAAGTAGTTCCCAGAGACCTTGAAAGAAAGCAAGACTTGGTCTGGCTGACGCCTTGGTTGGGGGAGCCAGGCCAGGATGTTTGGAATTTTTGGAGGCCGGTGCTGGGAAAAAGTGAACAAAAGGTGCTTTTGAGGATAGAGTGGCCAGGAAAGCCCACAGTCCCAAAGTCTGGGTGGCAATGCAAGTAGTTCCCAGAGACCTTGAAAGAAAGCAAGAGTTGTTCTGGCTGCCAGCTTGGGTGTGGGACTCAGCTCCGGACGTTTGGCATATTGGAGTCCGGTGCTGGGAAAAAGTGAACAAAAGGTGCTTTTGAGGATAGAGTGGCCAGGAAAGCCCGCAGCCCCAAAGTCTGGGTGGCAATGCAAGTAGTTCCCAGAGACCTTGAAAGAAAGGAAGAGTTGTTCTGGCTGCCAGCTTAGGTGTGGGGGTCAGCTCCTGACGTTTGGAATTTTTATGGGCCGGTGCTGGAAAAATGTTAAGAAAAAAGGTGCTTTTGAGGATAGAGTGGCCAGGAAAGCCTGCAGCCCCAAAGTCTGGGTGGCAATGCAAGTAGTTCCCAGAGACCTTGAAAGAAAGCAAGACTTGGTCTGGCTGACGCCTTGGTTGTGGGAGCCAGGCCAGGATGTTTGGAATTTTTGGAGGCCAGTGCTGGGAAAAAGTGAACAAAAGGTGCTTTTGAGGATAGAGTGGCCAGGAAAGCCCGCAGCCCCAAAGTCTGGGTGGCAAGGCAAGTAGTTCCCAGAGACCTTGAAAGAAAGCAAGAGTTGTTCGGGCTGCCACCTTGGTTGTGGGAGCCAGGCCAGGACGTTTGGAATTTTTGGAGGCCAGTGTTGGGAAAAAGGGAACAAAAGGTGCTTTTGAGGATAGAGTGGCCAGGAAAGCCCGCAGCCCCAAAGTCTGGGTTGCAATGCAAGTAGTTCCCAGAGGCGTTCATAAAAAGAAAGAGTTGTTCTGGCTGCCAGCTTGGTTGTGGGAGCCAGGCCAGGACGTTTGGAATTTTTGGAGGCCAGTGCTGGGAAAAGGTGAAAAAAAGGTGCTTTTGAGGATAGAGTGGCCAGGAAAGCCCGCAGCCCCAAAGTCTGGGTGGCAATGCAAGTAGTTCCCAGAGAATGAAGGAAAGAAACCGTTGTTCTGGCTGCCAGCTTGGGTGTGGGAGCCAGGCCAGGACGTTTGGAATTTTTGGAGGCCGGTGCTGGGAAAAAGTGAACAAAAGGTGCTTTTGAGGATAGAGTGGCCAGGAAAGGCCACAGCCCCAAAGTCTGGGTGGCAATGCAAGTAGTTCCCAGAGAATGAAGGAAAGAAACCGTTGTTCTGGCTGCCAGCTTGGGTGTGGGAGCCAGGCCAGGACGTTTGGAATTTTTATGGGCCGGTGCTGGAAAAATGTTAAGAAAAAAGGTGCTTTTGAGGATAGAGTGGCCAGGAAAGCCCGCACCCCAAAGTCTGGGTGGCAATGCAAGTAGTTCCCAGAGACCTTGAAAGAAAGCAAGACTTGGTCTGGCTGACGCCTTGGTTGGGGGAGCCAGGCCAGGATGTTTGGAATTTTTGGAGGCCGGTGCTGGGAAAAAGTGAACAAAAGGTGCTTTTGAGGATAGAGTGGCCAGGAAAGCCCACAGCCCCAAAGTCTGGGTGGCAATGCAAGTAGTTCCCAGAGACCTTGAAAGAAAGCAAGAGTTGTTCTGGCTGCCACCATGGGTGTGGGACTCAGCTCTGGACGTTTGGAATTTTTATGGGCCGGTGCTGGGAAAAGGTTAAGAAAAAAGGTGCTTTTGAGGATAGAGTGGCCAGGAAAGCCCGCAGCCCCAAAGTCTGGGTGGCAATGCAAGTAGTTCCCAGAGACCTTGAAAGAAAGCAAGTCTTGGTCTGGCTGCCAGCTTGGTTGTGGGAACCAGGCCAGGACGTTTGGAATTTTTGGAGGCCGGTGCTGGGACAAAGTGAACAAAAGGTGCTTTTGAGGATAGAGTGGCCAGGAAAGCCCGCAGCCCCAAAGTCTGGGTGGCAATGCAAGTAGTTCCCAGAGACGTTCAAAACAAGCAAGAGTTGTTCTGGCTGCCACCATGGGTGTGGGAGTCACCTCCGGACTTTTGGAATTTTTATGGGCCGGTGCTGGGGAAAAGGTTAAGAAAAAAGGTGCTTTTGAGGACAGAGTGGCCAGGAAAGCCCGCAGCCCCAAAGTCTGGGTGGCAATGCAAGTAGTTCCCAGAGACCTTGAAAGAAAGCAAGTCTTGGTCTGGCTGCCAGCTTGGTTGTGGGAACCAGGCCAGGACGTTTGGAATTTTGAAGTCCGGTGCTGGGACAAAGTGAACAAAAGGTGCTTTTGAGGATAGAGTGGCCAGGAAAGCCCACAGCCCCAAAGTCTGGGTGGCAATGCAAGTAGTTCCCAGAGAATGAAGGAAAGAAACCGTTGTTCTGGCGGCCAGCTTGGGTGTGGGGGTCAGCTCCTGACGTTTGGAATTTTTATGGGCCGGTGCTGGAAAAATGTTAAGAAAAAAGGTGCTTTTGAGGATAGAGTGGCCAGGAAAGCCCGCAGCCCCAAAGTCTGGGTGGCAATGCAAGTAGTTCCCAGAGACTTGAAAGAAAGCAAGAGTTGTTCTGGCTGCCAGCTTGGTTGTGGGAGCCAGGACAGGACGTTTGGAATTTTTGGAGGCCAGTGCTGGGAAAAGGTGAAAAAAAGGTGCTTTTGAGGATAGAGTGGCCAGGAAAGCCTGCAGCCCCAAAGTCTGGGTGGCAATGCAAGCAGTTCCCAGAGACCTTGAAAGAAAGCAAGACTTGGTCTGGCTGACGCCTTGGTTGGGGTAGCCAGGCCAGGACGTTTGGAATTTTTGGAGGCCGGTGCTGGGAAAAAGCGAACAAAAGGTGCTTTTGAGGATAGAGTGGCCAGGAAAGCCCACAGCCCCAAAGTCTGGGTGGCAATGCAAGTAGTTCCCAGAGAATGAAGGAAAGAAACCGTTGTTCTGGCTGCCAGCTTGGGTGTGGGGGTCAGCTCCTGACGTTTGGAATTTTTATGGGCCGGTGCTGGAAAAATGTTAAGAAAAAAGGTGCTTTTGAGGATAGAGTGGCCAGGAAAGCCCGCAGCCCCAAAGTCTGGGTGGCAATGCAAGTAGTTCCCAGAGACCTTGAAAGAAAGCAAGACTTGGTCTGGCTGACGCCTTGGTTGGGGGAGCCAGGCCAGGATGTTTGGAATTTTTGGAGGCCGGTGCTGGGAAAAAGTGAACAAAAGGTGCTTTTGAGGATAGAGTGGCCAGGAAAGCCCGCAGCCCCAAAGTCTGGGTGGCAATGCAAGTAGTTCCCAGAGACCTTGAAAGAAAGCAAGACTTGGTCTGGCTGCCAGCTTGGGTGTGGGGGTCAGCTCCTGACGTTTGGAATTTTTATGGGCCGGTGCTGGAAAAATGTTAAGAAAAAAGGTGCTTTTGAGGATAGAGTGGCCAGGAAAGCCCGCAGCCCCAAAGTCTGGGTGGCAATGCAAGTAGTTCCCAGAGACCTTGAAAGAAAGCAAGACTTGGTCTGGCTGACGCCTTGGTTGGGGGAGCCAGGCCAGGATGTTTGGAATTTTTGGAGGCCAGTGCTGGGAAAAAGTGAACAAAAGGTGCTTTTGAGGATAGAGTGGCCAGGAAAGCCCGCAGCCCCAAAGTCTAGGTGGCAATGCAAGTAGTTCCCAGAGACTTGAAAGAAAGCAAGAGTTGTTCTGGCTGCCAGCTTGGTTGTGGGAGCCAGGACAGGACGTTTGGAATTTTTGGAGGCCAGTGCTGGGAAAAGGTGAAAAAAAGGTGCTTTTGAGGATAGAGTGGCCAGGAAAGCCCACAGCCCCAAAGTCTGGGTGGCAATGCAAGTAGTTCCCAGAGACCTTGAAAGAAAACAAGAGTTGTTCTGGCTGCCACCATGGGTGTGGGACTCAGCTCTGGACGTTTGGAATTTTTATGGGCCGGTGCTGGAAAAATGTTAAGAAAAAAGGTGCTTTTGAGGATAGAGTGGCCAGGAAAGCCTGCAGCCCCAAATTCTGGGTGGCAATGCAAGTAGTTCCCAGAGACCTTGAAAGAAAGCAAGACTTGGTCTGGCTGACGCCTTGGTTGGGGGAGCCAGGCCAGGACGTTTGGAATTTTTGGAGGCCGGTGCTGGGAAAAAGCGAACAAAAGGTGCTTTTGAGGATAGAGTGGCCAGGAAAGCCCGCAGCCCCAAAGTCTGGGTGGCAATGCAAGTAGTTCCCAGATAATGAAGGAAAGAAACCGTTGTTCTGGCTGCCAGCTTGGGTGTGGGAGCCAGGCCAGGACGTTTGGAATTTTTATGGGCCGGTGCTGGAAAAATGTTAAGAAAAAAGGTGCTTTTGAGGATAGAGTGGCCAGGAAAGCCCGCAGCCCCAAAGTCTGGGTGGCAATGCAAGTAGTTACCAGAGACCTTGAAAGAAAGCAAGACTTGGTCTGGCTGACGCCTTGGTTGGGGGAGCCAAGCCAGGATGTTTGGAATTTTTGGAGGCCGGTGCTGGGAAAAAGTGAACAAAAGGTGCTTTTGAGGATAGAGTGGCCAGGAAAGCCCACAGCCCCAAAGTCTGGGTGGCAATGCAAGTAGTTCCCAGAGACCTTGAAAGAAAGCAAGAGTTGTTCTGGCTGCCACCATGGGTGTGGGACTCAGCTCTGGACGTTTGGAATTTTTATGGGCCGGTGCTGGGAAAAGGTGAAAAAAAGGTGCTTTTGAGGATAGAGTGGCCAGGAAAGCCCGCAGCCCCAAAGTCTGGGTGGCAATGCAAGTAGTTCCCAGAGACCTTGAAAGAAAGGAAGAGTTGTTCTGGCTGCCACCATGGGTGTGGGACTCAGCTCCGGACGTTTGGAATTTTTATGGGCCGGTGCTGGGGAAAAGGTTAAGAAAAAAGGTGCTTTTGAGGATAGAGTGGCCAGGAAAGCCCGCAGCCCCAAAGTCTGGGTGGCAATGCAAGTAGTTCCCAGAGACCTTGAAAGAAAGCAACACTTGGTCTGGCTGACGCCTTGGTTGGGGGAGCCAGGCCAGGACGTTTGGAATTTTTGGAGGCCGGTGCTGGGAAAAAGCGAACAAAAGGTGCTTTTGAAGATAGAGTGGCCAGGAAAGCCCACAGCCCCAAAGTCTGGGTGGCAATGCAAGTAGTTCCCAGAGAATGAAGGAAAGAAACCGTTGTTCTGGCTGCCAGCTTGGGTGTGGGGGTCAGCTCCTGACGTTTGGAATTTTTATGGGCCGGTGCTGGAAAAATGTTAAGAAAAAAGGTGCTTTTGAGGATAGAGTGGCCAGGAAAGCCCGCACCCCAAAGTCTGGGTGGCAATGCAAGTAGTTCCCAGAGACCTTGAAAGAAAGCAAGACTTGGTCTGGCTGACGCCTTGGTTGGGGGAGCCAGGCCAGGATGTTTGGAATTTTTGGAGGCCGGTGCTGGGAAAAAGTGAACAAAAGGTGCTTTTGAGGATAGAGTGGCCAGGAAAGCCCACAGTCCCAAAGTCTGGGTGGCAATGCAAGTAGTTCCCAGAGACCTTGAAAGAAAGCAAGAGTTGTTCTGGCTGCCAGCTTGGGTGCGGGACTCAGCTCCTGACGTTTGGAATTTTTATGGGCCGGTGCTGGAAAAATGTTAAGAAAAAAGGTGCTTTTGAGGATAGAGTGGCCAGGAAAGCCCGCACCCCAAAGTCTGGGTGGCAAAGCAAGTAGTTCCCAGAGACCTTGAAAGAAAGCAAGACTTGGTCTGGCTGACGCCTTGGTTGGGGGAGCCAGGCCAGGATGTTTGGAATTTTTGGAGGCCAGTGCTGGGAAAAAGGGAACAAAAGGTGCTTTTGAGGATAGAGTGGCCAGGAAAGCCCGCAGCCCCAAAGTCTGGGTGGCAATGCAAGTAGTTCCCAGAGACTTGAAAGAAAGCAAGAGTTGTTCTGGCTGCCAGCTTGGTTGTGGGAGCCAGGCCAGGACGTTTGGAATTTTTGGAGGTCAGTGCTGGGAAAAGGTGAAAAAAAGGTGCTTTTGAGGATGGAGTGGCCAGGAAAGCCCACAGCCCCAAAGTCTGGGTGGCAATGCAAGTAGTTCCCAGAGACCTTGAAAGAAAGCAAGAGTTGTTCTGGCTGCCACCTTGGTTGTAGGACTCAGCTCCGGACGTTCGGCATATTGGAGGCTGGCACTGGGAAAAAGTGAACAAAAGGTGCTTTTGAGGATAGAGTGGCCAGGAAAGCCCACAGCCCCAAAGTCTGGGTGGCAATGCAAGTAGTTCCCAGAGACCTTGAAAGAAAGCAAGAGTTGTTCTGGCTGCCAGCTTGGGTGTGGGGGTCAGCTCCGGACGTTTGGAATTTTTATGGGCCGGTGCTGGAAAAATGTTAAGAAAAAAGGTGCTTTTGAGGATAGAGTGGCCAGGAAAGCCTGCAGCCCCAAAGTCTACGTGGCAATGCAAGTAGTTCCCAGAGACCTTGAAAGAAAGCAAGAGTTGTTCTGGCTGCCACCTTGGTTGTGGGAGCCAGGCCAGGATGTTTGGAATTTTTGGAGGCCAGTGCTGGGAAAAGGTGAAAAAAAGGTGCTTTTGAGGATAGAGTGGCCAGGAAAGCCCGCAGCCCCAAAGTCTGGGTGGCAATGCAAGTAGTTCCCAGAGACCTTGAAAGAAAGGAAGAGTTGTTCTGGCTGCCACCATGGGTGTGGGACTCAGCTCCGGACGTTTGGAATTTTTATGGGCCGGTGCTGGGGAAAAGGTTAAGAAAAAAGGTGCTGTTGAGGATAGAGTGGCCAGGAAAGCCCGCAGCCCCAAAGTCTGGGTGGCAATGCAAGTAGTTCCCAGAGACCTTGAAAGAAAGCAAGTCTTGGTCTGGCTGCCAGCTTGGTTGTGGGAACCAGGCCAGGACGTTTGGAATTTTGAAGTCCGGTACTGGGACAAAGTGAACAAAAGGTGCTTTTGAGGATAGAGTGGCCAGGAAAGCCCGCAGCCCCAAAGTCTGGGTGGCAATGCAAGTAGTTCCCAGAGACGTTCAAAACAAGCAAGATTTGTTCTGGCTGCCACCATGGGTGTGGGAGTCACCTCCGGACTTTTGGAATTTTTATGGGCCGGTGCTGGGAAAAAGGTTAAGAAAAAAGGTGCTTTTGAGGATAGAGTGGCCAGGAAAGCCCGCAGCCCCAAAGTCTGGGTGGCAATGCAAGTAGTTCCCAGAGACCTTGAAAGAAAACAAGACTTGGTCTGGCTGACGCCTTGGTTGGGGGAGCCAGGCCAGGACGTTTGGAATTTTTGGAGGCCGGTGCTGGGAAAAAGCGAACAAAAGGTGCTTTTGAAGATAGAGTGGCCAGGAAAGCCCACAGCCCCAAAGTCTGGGTGGCAATGCAAGTAGTTCCCAGAGAATGAAGGAAAGAAACCGTTGTTCTGGCTGCCAGCTTGGGTGTGGGGGTCAGCTCCTGACGTTTGGAATTTTTATGGGCCGGTGCTGGAAAAATGTTAAGAAAAAAGGTGCTTTTGAGGATAGAGTGGCCAGGAAAGCCCGCACCCCAAAGTCTGGGTGGCAATGCAAGTAGTTCCCAGAGACCTTGAAAGAAAGCAAGACTTGGTCTGGCTGACGCCTTGGTTGGGGGAGCCAGGCCAGGATGTTTGGAATTTTTGGAGGCCGGTGCTGGGAAAAAGTGAACAAAAGGTGCTTTTGAGGATAGAGTGGCCAGGAAAGCCCACAGCCCCAAAGTCTGGGTGGCAATGCAAGTAGTTCCCAGAGACCTTGAAAGAAAGCAAGAGTTGTTCTGGCTGCCAGCTTGGTTGTGGGAGCCAGGCCACGACGTTTGGAATTTTTATGGGCCGGTGCTGGAAAAATGTTAAGAAAAAAGTTGCTTTTGAGGATAGAGTGGCCAGGAAAGCCCGCACCCCAAAGTCTGGGTGGCAAAGCAAGTAGTTCCCAGAGACCTTGAAAGAAAGCAAGACTTGGTCTGGCTGACGCCTTGGTTGGGGGAGCCAGGCCAGGATGTTTGGAATTTTTGGAGGCCAGTGCTGGGAAAAAGGGAACAAAAGGTGCTTTTGAGGATAGAGTGGCCAGGAAAGCCCGCAGCCCCAAAGTCTACGTGGCAATGCAAGTAGTTCACAGAGACTTGAAAGAAAGCAAGAGTTGTTCTGGCTGCCAGCTTGGTTGTGGGAGCCAGGACAGGACGTTTGGAATTTTTGGAGGCCAGAGCTGGGAAAAGGTGAAAAAAAGGTGCTTTTGAGGATAGAGTGGCCAGGAAAGCCCACAGCCCCAAAGTCTGGGTGGCAATGCAAGTAGTTCCCAGAGACCTTGAAAGAAAGCAAGAGTTGTTCTGGCTGCCACCATGGGTGTGGGACTCAGCTCTGGACGTTTGGAATTTTTATGGGCCGGTGCTGGGGAAAAGGTTAAGAAAAAAGGTGCTTTTGAGGATAGAGTGGCCAGGAAAGCCTGCAGCCCCAAATTCTGGGTGGCAATGCAAGTAGTTCCCAGAGACCTTGAAAGAAAGCAAGAGTTGTTCTGGCTGCCACCTTGGTTGTAGGACTCAGCTCCGGACGTTCGGCATATTGGAGGCTGGCACTGGGAAAAAGTGAACAAAAGGTGCTTTTGAGGATAGAGTGGCCAGGAAAGCCCACAGCCCCAAAGTCTGGGTGGCAATGCAAGTAGTTCCCAGAGACCTTGAAAGAAAGCAAGAGTTGTTCTGGCTGCCAGCTTGGGTGTGGGGGTCAGCTCCGGACGTTTGGAATTTTTATGGGCCGGTGCTGGAAAAATGTTAAGAAAAAAGGTGCTTTTGAGGATAGAGTGGCCAGGAAAGCCTGCAGCCCCAAAGTCTACGTGGCAATGCAAGTAGTTCCCAGAGACCTTGAAAGAAAGCAAGAGTTGTTCTGGCTGCCACCTTGGTTGTGGGAGCCAGGCCAGGATGTTTGGAATTTTTGGAGGCCAGTGCTGGGAAAAGGTGAAAAAAAGGTGCTTTTGAGGATAGAGTGGCCAGGAAAGCCCGCAGCCCCAAAGTCTGGGTGGCAATGCAAGTAGTTCCCAGAGACCTTGAAAGAAAGGAAGAGTTGTTCTGGCTGCCACCATGGGTGTGGGACTCAGCTCCGGACGTTTGGAATTTTTATGGGCCGGTGCTGGGGAAAAGGTTAAGAAAAAAGGTGCTGTTGAGGATAGAGTGGCCAGGAAAGCCCGCAGCCCCAAAGTCTGGGTGGCAATGCAAGTAGTTCCCAGAGACCTTGAAAGAAAGCAAGTCTTGGTCTGGCTGCCAGCTTGGTTGTGGGAACCAGGCCAGGACGTTTGGAATTTTGAAGTCCGGTACTGGGACAAAGTGAACAAAAGGTGCTTTTGAGGATAGAGTGGCCAGGAAAGCCCGCAGCCCCAAAGTCTGGGTGGCAATGCAAGTAGTTCCCAGAGACGTTCAAAACAAGCAAGATTTGTTCTGGCTGCCACCATGGGTGTGGGAGTCACCTCCGGACTTTTGGAATTTTTATGGGCCGGTGCTGGGAAAAAGGTTAAGAAAAAAGGTGCTTTTGAGGATAGAGTGGCCAGGAAAGCCCGCAGCCCCAAAGTCTGGGTGGCAATGCAAGTAGTTCCCAGAGACCTTGAAAGAAAACAAGACTTGGTCTGGCTGACGCCTTGGTTGGGGGAGCCAGGCCAGGACGTTTGGAATTTTTGGAGGCCGGTGCTGGGAAAAAGCGAACAAAAGGTGCTTTTGAAGATAGAGTGGCCAGGAAAGCCCACAGCCCCAAAGTCTGGGTGGCAATGCAAGTAGTTCCCAGAGAATGAAGGAAAGAAACCGTTGTTCTGGCTGCCAGCTTGGGTGTGGGGGTCAGCTCCTGACGTTTGGAATTTTTATGGGCCGGTGCTGGAAAAATGTTAAGAAAAAAGGTGCTTTTGAGGATAGAGTGGCCAGGAAAGCCCGCACCCCAAAGTCTGGGTGGCAATGCAAGTAGTTCCCAGAGACCTTGAAAGAAAGCAAGACTTGGTCTGGCTGACGCCTTGGTTGGGGGAGCCAGGCCAGGATGTTTGGAATTTTTGGAGGCCGGTGCTGGGAAAAAGTGAACAAAAGGTGCTTTTGAGGATAGAGTGGCCAGGAAAGCCCACAGCCCCAAAGTCTGGGTGGCAATGCAAGTAGTTCCCAGAGACCTTGAAAGAAAGCAAGAGTTGTTCTGGCTGCCAGCTTGGTTGTGGGAGCCAGGCCACGACGTTTGGAATTTTTATGGGCCGGTGCTGGAAAAATGTTAAGAAAAAAGTTGCTTTTGAGGATAGAGTGGCCAGGAAAGCCCGCACCCCAAAGTCTGGGTGGCAAAGCAAGTAGTTCCCAGAGACCTTGAAAGAAAGCAAGACTTGGTCTGGCTGACGCCTTGGTTGGGGGAGCCAGGCCAGGATGTTTGGAATTTTTGGAGGCCAGTGCTGGGAAAAAGGGAACAAAAGGTGCTTTTGAGGATAGAGTGGCCAGGAAAGCCCGCAGCCCCAAAGTCTACGTGGCAATGCAAGTAGTTCACAGAGACTTGAAAGAAAGCAAGAGTTGTTCTGGCTGCCAGCTTGGTTGTGGGAGCCAGGACAGGACGTTTGGAATTTTTGGAGGCCAGAGCTGGGAAAAGGTGAAAAAAAGGTGCTTTTGAGGATAGAGTGGCCAGGAAAGCCCACAGCCCCAAAGTCTGGGTGGCAATGCAAGTAGTTCCCAGAGACCTTGAAAGAAAGCAAGAGTTGTTCTGGCTGCCACCATGGGTGTGGGACTCAGCTCTGGACGTTTGGAATTTTTATGGGCCGGTGCTGGGGAAAAGGTTAAGAAAAAAGGTGCTTTTGAGGATAGAGTGGCCAGGAAAGCCTGCAGCCCCAAATTCTGGGTGGCAATGCAAGTAGTTCCCAGAGACCTTGAAAGAAAGCAAGAGTTGTTCTGGCTGTCACCTTGGTTGTGGGAGCCAGACCAGGATGTTTGGAATTTTTGGAGGCTGGTGCTGGGAAAAGGTGAAAAAAAGGTGCTTTTGAGGATAGAGTGGCCAGGAAAGCCCGCAGCCCCAAAGTCTGGGTGGCAATACAAGTAGTTCCCAGAGGCGTTCATAAAAAGCAAGAGTTGTTCTGGCTGCCAGCTTAGTTGTGGGAGCCAGGCCAGGACGTTTGGAATTTTTGGAGGCCGGTGCTGGGAAAAAGTGAACAAAAGGTGCTTTTGAGGATAGAGTGGCCAGGAAAGCCCACAGCCCCAAAGTCTGGGTGGCAATGCAAGTAGTTCCCAGAGAATGAAGGAAAGAAACCGTTGTTCTGGCTGCCAGCTTGGGTGTGGGGGTCAGCTCCTGACGTTTGGAATTTTTATGGGCCGGTGCTGGAAAAATGTTAAGAAAAAAGGTGCTTTTGAGGATAGAGTGGCCAGGAAAGCCCGCACCCCAAAGTCTGGGTGGCAATGCAAGTAGTTCCCAGAGACCTTGAAAGAAAGCAAGAGTTGTTCTCGCTGCCACCAAGGGTGTGGGACTCAGCTCCGGACGTTTGGAATTTTTATGGGCCGGTGCTGGGAAAAAGGTTAAGAAAAAAGGTGCTTTTGAGGATAGAGTGGCCAGGAAAGCCCGCAGCCCCAAAGTCTGGGTGGCAATGCAAGTAGTTCCCAGAGACCTTGAAAGAAAGCAAGTCTTGGTCTGGCTGCCAGCTTGGTTGTGGGAGCCAGGCCAGGACGTTTGGAATTTTTGGAGTCCGGTGCTGGGAAAAAGTGAACAAAGTTGCTTTTGAGGATAGAGTGGCCAGGAAAGCCCGCAGCCCCAAAGTCTGGGTGGCAATGCAAGTAGTTCCCAGAGACCTTGAAAGAAAGCAAGAGTTGTTCTGGCTGCCACCATGGGTGTGGGCGTCACCTCCGGACTTTTGGAATTTTTATGGGCCGGTGCTGGGAAAAAGGTTAAGAAAAAAGGTGCTTTTGAGGATAGAGTGGCCAGGAAAGCCCGCAGCCCCAAAGTCTGGGTGGCAATGCAAGTAGTTCCCAGAGACCTTGAAAGAAAGCAAGAGTTGTCCTGGCTGTCACCTTGGTTGTGGGAGCCAGGCCAGGACGTTTGGAATTTTTGGAGGCCAGTGCTGGGAAAAAGTGAACAAAAGATGCTTTTGAGGATAGAGTGGCCAGGAAAGCCCACAGCCCCAAAGTCTGGGTGGCAATGCAAGTAGTTCCCAGAGACGTTCAAAACAAGCAAGAGTTGTTCTGGCTGCCAGCTTGGGTGTGGGACTCAGCTCCGGACGTTTGGCATATTGGAGGCTGGTGCTGGGAAAAAGTGAACAAAAGGTGCTTTTGAGGATAGAGTGGCCAGGAAAGCCCGCAGCCCCAAAGTCTGGGTGGCAATGCAAGTAATTCCCAGAGACCTTGAAAGAAAGCAAGACTTGGTCTGGCTGACGCCTTGGTTGGGGGAGCCAGGCCAGGACGTTTGGAATTTTTGGAGGCCGGTGCTGGGAAAAAGTGAACAAAAGGTGCTTTTGAGGATAGAGTGGCCAGGAAAGCCCACAGCCCCAAAGTCTGGGTGGCAATGCAAGTAGTTCCCAGAGACCTTGAAAGAAAGCAACAGTTGTTCTGGCTGCCAGCTTGGGTGTGGGACTCAGCTCCGGACGTTTGGCATATTGGAGTCCGGTGCTGGGAAAAAGTGAACAAAAGGTGCTTTTGAGGATAGAGTGGCCAGGAAAGCCCGCAGCCCCAAAGTCTGGGTGGCAATGCAAGTAGTTCCCAGAGACCTTGAAAGAAAACAAGAGTTGTTCTCCCTGTCACCATGGGTGTGGGAGTCAGCTCCGGACGTTTGGGATTTTTATGGGCCGGTGCTGGGAAAAAGGTTAAGAAAAAAGGTGCTTTTGAGGATAGAGTGGCCAGGAAAGCCCACAGCCCCAAAGTCTGGGTGGCAATGCAAGTAGTTCCCAGAGACCTTGAAAGAAAGCAAGACTTGGTCTGGCTGACGCCTTGGTTGGGGGAGCCAGGCCAGGATGTTTGGAATTTTTGGAGGCCGGTGCTGGGAAAAAGTGAACAAAAGGTGCTTTTGAGGATAGAGTGGCCAGGAAAGCCCTCAGCCCCAAAGTCTGGGTGGCAATGCAAGTAGTTCCCAGAGACCTTGAAAGAAAGCAAGAGTTGTTCTGGCTGCCAGCTTGGGTGTGGGGGTCAGCTCCTGACGTTTGGAATTTTTATGGGCCGGTGCTGGAAAAATGTTAAGAAAAAAGGTGCTTTTGAGGATAGAGTGGCCAGGAAAGCCCACAGCCCCAAAGTCTGGGTGGCAATGCAAGTAGTTCCCAGAGACCTTGAAAGAAAGCAAGACTTGGTCTGGCTGACGCCTTGGTTGTGGGAGCCAGGCCAGGATGTTTGGAATTTTTGGAGGCCAGTGCTGGGAAAAAGGGAACAAAAGGTGCTTTTGAGGATAGAGTGGCCAGGAAAGCCCGCAGCCCCAAAGTCTAGGTGGCAATGCAAGTAGTTCCCAGAGACTTGAAAGAAAGCAAGAGTTGGTCTGGCTGCCAGCTTGGTTGTGGGAGCCAGGCCAGGACGTTTGGAATTTTTGGAGGCCAGTGCTGGGAAAAGGTGAAAAAAAGGTGCTTTTGAGGATAGAGTGGCCAGGAAAGCCCGCAGTCCCAAAGTCTGGGTGGCAATGCAAGTAGTTCCCAGAGACCTTGAAAGAAAGCAAGACTTGGTCTGGCTGACGCCTTGGTTGGGGGAGCCAGGCCAGGATGTTTGGAATTTTTGGAGGCCGGTGCTGGGAAAAAGTGAACAAAAGGTGCTTTTGAGGATAGAGTGGCCAGGAAAGCCCACAGCCCCAAAGTCTGGGTGGCAATGCAAGTAGTTCCCAGAGACCTTGAAAGAAAGCAAGAGTTGTTCTGGCTGCCAGCTTGGTTGTGGGAGCCAGGCCACGACGTTTGGAATTTTTATGGGCCGGTGCTGGAAAAATGTTAAGAAAAAAGTTGCTTTTGAGGATAGAGTGGCCAGGAAAGCCCGCACCCCAAAGTCTGGGTGGCAAAGCAAGTAGTTCCCAGAGACCTTGAAAGAAAGCAAGACTTGGTCTGGCTGACGCCTTGGTTGGGGGAGCCAGGCCAGGATGTTTGGAATTTTTGGAGGCCAGTGCTGGGAAAAAGGGAACAAAAGGTGCTTTTGAGGATAGAGTGGCCAGGAAAGCCCACAGCCCCAAAGTCTGGGTGGCAATGCAAGTAGTTCCCAGAGACCTTGAAAGAAAGCAAGAGTTGTTCTGGCTGCCAGCTTGGTTGTGGGAGCCAGGCCACGACGTTTGGAATTTTTATGGGCCGGTGCTGGAAAAATGTTAAGAAAAAAGTTGCTTTTGAGGATAGAGTGGCCAGGAAAGCCCGCAGCCCCAAAGTCTGGGTAGCAATGCAAGTAGTTCCCAGAGACCTTGAAAGAAAGCAAGTCTTGGTCTGGCTGCCAGCTTGGTTGTGGGAGCCAGGCCAGGACGTTTGGAATTTTTGGAGTCCGGTGCTGGGAAAAAGTGAACAAAGTTGCTTTTGAGGATAGAGTGGCCAGGAAAGCCCGCAGCCCCAAAGTCTGGGTGGCAATGCAAGTAGTTCCCAGAGACCTTGAAAGAAAGCAAGAGTTGTTCTGGCTGCCACCATGGGTGTGGGAGTCACCTCCGGACTTTTGGAATTTTTATGGGCCGGTGCTGGGAAAAAGGTTAAGAAAAAAGGTGCTTTTGAGGATAGAGTGGCCAGGAAAGCCCGCAGCCCCAAAGTCTGGGTGGCAATGCAAGTAGTTGCCAGAGACCTTGAAAGAAAGCAAGAGTTGTCCTGGCTGTCACCTTGGTTGTGGGAGCCAGGCCAGGACGTTTGGAATTTTTGGAGGCCAGTGCTGGGAAAAAGTGAACAAAAGATGCTTTTGAGGATAGAGTGGCCAGGAAAGCCCACAGCCCCAAAGTCTGGGTGGCAATGCAAGTAGTTCCCAGAGACGTTCAAAACAAGCAAGAGTTGTTCTGGCTGCCAGCTTGGGTGTGGGACTCAGCTCCGGACGTTTGGCATATTGGAGGCTGGTGCTGGGAAAAAGTGAACAAAAGGTGCTTTTGAGGATAGAGTGGCCAGGAAAGCCCGCAGCCCCAAAGTCTGGGTGGCAATGCAAGTAGTTCCCAGAGACCTTGAAAGAAAGCAAGAGTTGTTCTGGCTGCCACCATGGGTGTGGGAGTCAGCTCCGGACGTTTGGAATTTTTATGGGCCGGTGCTGGGGAAAAGGTTAAGAAAAAAGGTGCTTTTGAGGATAGAGTGGCCAGGAAAGCCCGCAGCCCCAAAGTCTGGGTGGCAATGCAAGTAGTTCCCAGAGACCTTGAAAGAAAGCAAGAGTTGTTCTCGCTGCCACCATGGGTGTGGGAGTCAGCTCCGGACGTTTGTAATTTTTGGAGGCCAGTGCTGGGAAAAAGTGAACAAAAGGTGCTTTTGAGGATAGAGTGGCCAGGAAAGCCCACAGCCCCAAAGTCTGGGTGGCAATGCAAGTAGTTCCCAGAGGCGTTCATAAAAAGCAAGAGTTGTTCTGGCTGCCAGCTTGGTTGTGGGAGCCAGGCCACGACGTTTGGAATTTTTATGGGCCGGTGCTGGAAAAATGTTAAGAAAAAAGGTGCTTTTGAGGATAGAGTGGCCAGGAAAGCCCACAGCCCCAAAGTCTGGGTGGCAATGCAAGTAGTTCCCAGAGAATGAAGGAAAGAAACCGTTGTTCTGGCTGCCAGCTTGGGTGTGGGGGTCAGCTCCTGACGTTTGGAATTTTTATGGGCCGGTGCTGGAAAAATGTTAAGAAAAAAGGTGCTTTTGAGGATAGAGTGGCCAGGAAAGCCCGCACCCCAAAGTCTGGGTGGCAATGCAAGTAGTTCCCAGAGACCTTGAAAGAAAGCAAGAGTTGTTCTCGCTGCCACCAAGGGTGTGGGACTCAGCTCCGGACGTTTGGAATTTTTATGGGCCGGTGCTGGGAAAAAGGTTAAGAAAAAAGGTGCTTTTGAGGATAGAGTGGCCAGGAAAGCCCGCAGCCCCAAAGTCTGGGTGGCAATGCAAGTAGTTCCCAGAGACCTTGAAAGAAAGCAAGTCTTGGTCTGGCTGCCAGCTTGGTTGTGGGAGCCAGGCCAGGACGTTTGGAATTTTTGGAGTCCGGTGCTGGGAAAAAGTGAACAAAGTTGCTTTTGAGGATAGAGTGGCCAGGAAAGCCCGCAGCCCCAAAGTCTGGGTGGCAATGCAAGTAGTTCCCAGAGACCTTGAAAGAAAGCAAGAGTTGTTCTGGCTGCCACCATGGGTGTGGGCGTCACCTCCGGACTTTTGGAATTTTTATGGGCCGGTGCTGGGAAAAAGGTTAAGAAAAAAGGTGCTTTTGAGGATAGAGTGGCCAGGAAAGCCCGCAGCCCCAAAGTCTGGGTGGCAATGCAAGTAGTTGCCAGAGACCTTGAAAGAAAGCAAGAGTTGTCCTGGCTGTCACCTTGGTTGTGGGAGCCAGGCCAGGACGTTTGGAATTTTTGGAGGCCAGTGCTGGGAAAAAGTGAACAAAAGATGCTTTTGAGGATAGAGTGGCCAGGAAAGCCCACAGCCCCAAAGTCTGGGTGGCAATGCAAGTAGTTCCCAGAGACGTTCAAAACAAGCAAGAGTTGTTCTGGCTGCCAGCTTGGGTGTGGGACTCAGCTCCGGACGTTTGGCATATTGGAGGCTGGTGCTGGGAAAAAGTGAACAAAAGGTGCTTTTGAGGATAGAGTGGCCAGGAAAGCCCGCAGCCCCAAAGTCTGGGTGGCAATGCAAGTAATTCCCAGAGACCTTGAAAGAAAGCAAGACTTGGTCTGGCTGACGCCTTGGTTGGGGGAGCCAGGCCAGGACGTTTGGAATTTTTGGAGGCCGGTGCTGGGAAAAAGTGAACAAAAGGTGCTTTTGAGGATAGAGTGGCCAGGAAAGCCCACAGCCCCAAAGTCTGGGTGGCAATGCAAGTAGTTCCCAGAGACCTTGAAAGAAAGCAACAGTTGTTCTGGCTGCCAGCTTGGGTGTGGGACTCAGCTCCGGACGTTTGGCATATTGGAGTCCGGTGCTGGGAAAAAGTGAACAAAAGGTGCTTTTGAGGATAGAGTGGCCAGGAAAGCCCGCAGCCCCAAAGTCTGGGTGGCAATGCAAGTAGTTCCCAGAGACCTTGAAAGAAAACAAGAGTTGTTCTCCCTGTCACCATGGGTGTGGGAGTCAGCTCCGGACGTTTGGGATTTTTATGGGCCGGTGCTGGGAAAAAGGTTAAGAAAAAAGGTGCTTTTGAGGATAGAGTGGCCAGGAAAGCCCACAGCCCCAAAGTCTGGGTGGCAATGCAAGTAGTTCCCAGAGACCTTGAAAGAAAGCAAGACTTGGTCTGGCTGACGCCTTGGTTGGGGGAGCCAGGCCAGGATGTTTGGAATTTTTGGAGGCCGGTGCTGGGAAAAAGTGAACAAAAGGTGCTTTTGAGGATAGAGTGGCCAGGAAAGCCCTCAGCCCCAAAGTCTGGGTGGCAATGCAAGTAGTTCCCAGAGACCTTGAAAGAAAGCAAGAGTTGTTCTGGCTGCCAGCTTGGGTGTGGGGGTCAGCTCCTGACGTTTGGAATTTTTATGGGCCGGTGCTGGAAAAATGTTAAGAAAAAAGGTGCTTTTGAGGATAGAGTGGCCAGGAAAGCCCACAGCCCCAAAGTCTGGGTGGCAATGCAAGTAGTTCCCAGAGACCTTGAAAGAAAGCAAGACTTGGTCTGGCTGACGCCTTGGTTGTGGGAGCCAGGCCAGGATGTTTGGAATTTTTGGAGGCCAGTGCTGGGAAAAAGGGAACAAAAGGTGCTTTTGAGGATAGAGTGGCCAGGAAAGCCCGCAGCCCCAAAGTCTAGGTGGCAATGCAAGTAGTTCCCAGAGACTTGAAAGAAAGCAAGAGTTGGTCTGGCTGCCAGCTTGGTTGTGGGAGCCAGGCCAGGACGTTTGGAATTTTTGGAGGCCAGTGCTGGGAAAAGGTGAAAAAAAGGTGCTTTTGAGGATAGAGTGGCCAGGAAAGCCCGCAGTCCCAAAGTCTGGGTGGCAATGCAAGTAGTTCCCAGAGACCTTGAAAGAAAGCAAGACTTGGTCTGGCTGACGCCTTGGTTGGGGGAGCCAGGCCAGGATGTTTGGAATTTTTGGAGGCCGGTGCTGGGAAAAAGTGAACAAAAGGTGCTTTTGAGGATAGAGTGGCCAGGAAAGCCCACAGCCCCAAAGTCTGGGTGGCAATGCAAGTAGTTCCCAGAGACCTTGAAAGAAAGCAAGAGTTGTTCTGGCTGCCAGCTTGGTTGTGGGAGCCAGGCCACGACGTTTGGAATTTTTATGGGCCGGTGCTGGAAAAATGTTAAGAAAAAAGTTGCTTTTGAGGATAGAGTGGCCAGGAAAGCCCGCACCCCAAAGTCTGGGTGGCAAAGCAAGTAGTTCCCAGAGACCTTGAAAGAAAGCAAGACTTGGTCTGGCTGACGCCTTGGTTGGGGGAGCCAGGCCAGGATGTTTGGAATTTTTGGAGGCCAGTGCTGGGAAAAAGGGAACAAAAGGTGCTTTTGAGGATAGAGTGGCCAGGAAAGCCCACAGCCCCAAAGTCTGGGTGGCAATGCAAGTAGTTCCCAGAGACCTTGAAAGAAAGCAAGAGTTGTTCTGGCTGCCAGCTTGGTTGTGGGAGCCAGGCCACGACGTTTGGAATTTTTATGGGCCGGTGCTGGAAAAATGTTAAGAAAAAAGTTGCTTTTGAGGATAGAGTGGCCAGGAAAGCCCGCAGCCCCAAAGTCTGGGTAGCAATGCAAGTAGTTCCCAGAGACCTTGAAAGAAAGCAAGTCTTGGTCTGGCTGCCAGCTTGGTTGTGGGAGCCAGGCCAGGACGTTTGGAATTTTTGGAGTCCGGTGCTGGGAAAAAGTGAACAAAGTTGCTTTTGAGGATAGAGTGGCCAGGAAAGCCCGCAGCCCCAAAGTCTGGGTGGCAATGCAAGTAGTTCCCAGAGACCTTGAAAGAAAGCAAGAGTTGTTCTGGCTGCCACCATGGGTGTGGGAGTCACCTCCGGACTTTTGGAATTTTTATGGGCCGGTGCTGGGAAAAAGGTTAAGAAAAAAGGTGCTTTTGAGGATAGAGTGGCCAGGAAAGCCCGCAGCCCCAAAGTCTGGGTGGCAATGCAAGTAGTTGCCAGAGACCTTGAAAGAAAGCAAGAGTTGTCCTGGCTGTCACCTTGGTTGTGGGAGCCAGGCCAGGATGTTTGGAATTTTTGGAGGCCAGTGCTGGGAAAAAGTGAACAAAAGATGCTTTTGAGGATAGAGTGGCCAGGAAAGCCCACAGCCCCAAAGTCTGGGTGGCAATGCAAGTAGTTCCCAGAGACGTTCAAAACAAGCAAGAGTTGTTCTGGCTGCCAGCTTGGGTGTGGGACTCAGCTCCGGACGTTTGGCATATTGGAGGCTGGTGCTGGGAAAAAGTGAACAAAAGGTGCTTTTGAGGATAGAGTGGCCAGGAAAGCCCGCAGCCCCAAAGTCTGGGTGGCAATGCAAGTAGTTCCCAGAGACCTTGAAAGAAAGCAAGAGTTGTTCTGGCTGCCACCATGGGTGTGGGAGTCAGCTCCGGACGTTTGGAATTTTTATGGGCCGGTGCTGGGGAAAAGGTTAAGAAAAAAGGTGCTTTTGAGGATAGAGTGGCCAGGAAAGCCCGCAGCCCCAAAGTCTGGGTGGCAATGCAAGTAGTTCCCAGAGACCTTGAAAGAAAGCAAGAGTTGTTCTCGCTGCCACCATGGGTGTGGGAGTCAGCTCCGGACGTTTGTAATTTTTGGAGGCCAGTGCTGGGAAAAAGTGAACAAAAGGTGCTTTTGAGGATAGAGTGGCCAGGAAAGCCCACAGCCCCAAAGTCTGGGTGGCAATGCAAGTAGTTCCCAGAGGCGTTCATAAAAAGCAAGAGTTGTTCTGGCTGCCAGCTTGGTTGTGGGAGCCAGGCCACGACGTTTGGAATTTTTATGGGCCGGTGCTGGAAAAATGTTAAGAAAAAAGGTGCTTTTGAGGATAGAGTGGCCAGGAAAGCCCGCGGCCCCAAAGTCTGGGTGGCAATGCAAGTAGTTCCCAGAGACCTTGAAAGAAAGCAAGACTTGGTCTGGCTGACGCCTTGGTTGGGGGAGCCAGGCCAGGACGTTTGGAATTTTTGGAGGCCGGTGCTGGGAAAAAGTGAACAAAAGGTGCTTTTGAGGATAGAGTGGCCAGGAAAGCCCACAGCCCCAAAGTCTGGGTGGCAATGCAAGTAGTTCCCAGAGAATGAAGCAAAGAAACCGTTGTTCTGGCTGCCAGCTTGGGTGTGGGGGTCAGCTCCTGACGTTTGGAATTTTTATGGGCCGGTGCTGGGAAAAAGCGAACAAAAGGTGCTTTTGAGGATAGAGTGGCCAGGAAAGCCCACAGCCCCAAAGTCTGGGTGGCAATGCAAGTAGTTCCCAGAGAATGAAGGAAAGAAACCGTTGTTCTGGCTGCCAGCTTGGGTGTGGGAGCCAGGCCAGGACGTTTGGAATTTTTATGGGCCGGTGCTGGAAAAAGGTTAAGAAAAAAGGTGCTTTTGAGGATAGAGTGGCCAGGAAAGCCCGCAGCCCCAAAGTCTGGGTGGCAATGCAAGTAGTTCCCAGAGACCTTGAAAGAAAGCAACAGTTGTTCTGGCTGCCAGCTTGGGTGTGGGACTCAGCTCCGGACGTTTGGCATATTGGAGTCCGGTGCTGGGAAAAAGTGAACAAAAGGTGCTTTTGAGGATAGAGTGGCCAGGAAAGCCCGCAGCCCCAAAGTCTGGGTGGCAATGCAAGTAGTTCCCAGAGACCTTGAAAGAAAACAAGAGTTGTTCTCCCTGTCACCATGGGTGTGGGAGTCAGCTCCGGACGTTTGGGATTTTTATGGGCCGGTGCTGGGAAAAAGGTTAAGAAAAAAGGTGCTTTTGAGGATAGAGTGGCCAGGAAAGCCCACAGCCCCAAAGTCTGGGTGGCAATGCAAGTAGTTCCCAGAGACCTTGAAAGAAAGCAAGAGTTGTTCTGGCTGACGCCTTGGTTGGGGGAGCCAGGCCAGGATGTTTGGAATTTTTGGAGGCCAGTGCTGGGAAAAAGGGAACAAAAGGTGCTTTTGAGGATAGAGTGGCCAGGAAAGCCCGCAGCCCCAAAGTCTAGGTGGCAATGCAAGTAGTTCCCAGAGACTTGAAAGAAAGCAAGAGTTGTTCTGGCTGCCAGCTTGGTTGTGGGAGCCAGGCCAGGACGTTTGGAATTTTTGGAGGCCAGTGCTGGGAAAAGGTGAAAAAAAGGTGCTTTTGAGGATAGAGTGGCCAGGAAAGCCCGCAGTCCCAAAGTCTGGGTGGCAATGCAAGTAGTTCCCAGAGACCTTGAAAGAAAGCAAGAGTTGTTCTGGCTGCCACCATGGGTGTGGGAGTCAGCTCCGGACGTTTGGAATTTTTATGGGCCGGTGCTGGGAAAAAGGTTAAGAAAAAAGGTGCTTTTGAGGATAGAGTGGCCAGGAAAGCCCGCAGCCCCAAAGTCTGGGTGGCAATGCAAGTAGTTCCCAGAGACCTTGAAAGAAAGCAAGACTTGGTCTGGCTGACGCCTTGGTTGGGGGAGCCAGGCCAGGACGTTTGGAATTTTTGGAGGCCGGTGCTGGGAAAAAGCAAACAAAAGGTGCTTTTGAGGATAGAGTGGCCAGGAAAGCCCACAGCCCCAAAGTCTGGGTGGCAATGCAAGTAGTTCCCAGAGAATGAAGGAAAGAAACCGTTGTTCTGGCTGCCAGCTTGGGTGTGGGGGTCAGCTCCTGACGTTTGGAATTTTTATGGGCCGGTGCTGGAAAAAGGTTAAGAAAAAAGGTGCTTTTGAGGATAGAGTGGCCAGGAAAGCCCGCACCCCAAAGTCTGGGTGGCAATGCAAGTAGTTCCCAGAGACCTTGAAAGAAAGCAAGACTTGGTCTGGCTGACGCCTTGGTTGGGGGAGCCAGGCCAGGATGTTTGGAATTTTTGGAGGCCGGTGCTGGGAAAAAGTGAACAAAAGGTGCTTTTGAGGATAGAGTGGCCAGGAAAGCCCACAGCCCCAAAGTCTGGGTGGCAATGCAAGTAGTTCCCAGAGACCTTGAAAGAAAGCAAGAGTTGTTCTGGCTGCCACCATGGGTGTGGGACTCAGCTCTGGACGTTTGGAATTTTTATGGGCCGGTGCTGGAAAAAGGTTAAGAAAAAAGGTGCTTTTGAGGATAGAGTGGCCAGGAAAGCCCGCAGCCCCAAAGTCTGGGTGGCAATGCAAGTAGTTCCCAGAGACCTTGAAAGAAAGGAAGAGTTGTTCTCGCTGCCACCATGGGTGTGGGACTCAGCTCCGGACGTTTGGAATTTTTATGGGCCGGTGCTGGGGAAAAGGTTAAGAAAAAAGGTGCTTTTGAGGATACAGTGGCCAGGAAAGCCCGCAGCCCCAAAGTCTGGGTAGCAATGCAAGTAGTTCCCAGAGACGTTCAAAACAAACAAGAGTTGTTCTGGCTGCCACCATGGGTGTGGGAATCACCTCCGGACTTTTGGAATTTTTATGGGCCGGTGCTGGGAAAAAGGTTAAGAAAAAAGGTGCTTTTGAGGATAGAGTGGCCAGGAAAGCCCGCAGCCCCAAAGTCTGGGTGGCAATGCAAGTAGTTCCCAGAGACCTTGAAAGAAAGCAACAGTTGTTCTGGCTGCCACCTTGGTTGTAGGACACAGCTCCGGACGTTCAGCATATTGGAGGCCGGTGCTGAGAAAAAGTGAACAAAAGGTGCTTTTGAGGATAGAGTGGCCAGGAAAGCCCACAGCCCCAAAGTCTGGGTGGCAAGGCAAGTAGTTCCCAGAGACCTTGAAAGAAAGCAAGAGTTGTTCTGGCTGCCAGCTTGGGTGTGGGGGTCAGCTCCTGACGTTTGGAATTTTTATGGGCCGGTGCTGGAAAAATGTTAAGAAAAAAGGTGCTTTTGAGGATAGAGTGGCCAGGAAAGCCCGCACCCCAAAGTCTGGGTGGCAATGCAAGTAGTTCCCAGAGAATGAAGGAAAGAAACCGTTGTTCTGGCTGCCAGCTTGGGTGTGGGGGTCAGCTCCTGACGTTTGGAATTTTTATGGGCCGGTGCTGGAAAAATGTTAAGAAAAAAGGTGCTTTTGAGGATAGAGTGGCCAGGAAAGCCCGCAGCCCCAAAGTCTGGGTGGCAATGCAAGTAGTTCCCAGAGACCTTGAAAGAAAGCAAGAGTTGTTCTGGCTGCCACCATGGGTGTGGGAGTCAGCTCCGGACATTTGTAATTTTTGGAGGCCAGTGCTGGGAAAAAGTGAACAAAAGGTGCTTTTGAGGATAGAGTGGCCAGGAAAGCCCGCAGCCCCAAAGTCTGGGTGGCAATGCAAGTAGTTCCCAGAGACCTTGAAAGAAAGCAAGACTTGGTCTGGCTGACGCCTTGGTTGGGGGAGCCAGGCCAGGATGTTTGGAATTTTTGGAGGCCGGTGCTGGGAAAAAGTGAACAAAAGGTGCTTTTGAGGATAGAGTGGCCAGGAAAGCCCACAGCCCCAAAGTCTGGGTGGCAATGCAAGTAGTTCCCAGAGACCTTGAAAGAAAGCAAGAGTTGTTCTGGCTGCCACCATGGGTGTGGGACTCAGCTCCGGACGTTTGGAATTTTTATGGGCCGGTGCTGGAAAAAGGTTAAGAAAAAAGGTGCTTTTGAGGATAGAGTGGCCAGGAAAGCCCGCAGCCCCAAAGTCTGGGTGGCAATGCAAGTAGTTCCCAGAGACCTTGAAAGAAAGCAAGAGTTGTTCTCGCTGCCACCATGGGTGTGGGACTCAGCTCCGGACGTTTGGAATTTTTATGGGCCGGTGTTGGGGAAAAGGTTAAGAAAAAAGGTGCTTTTGAGGATACAGTGGCCAGGAAAGCCCGCAGCCCCAAAGTCTGGGTAGCAATGCAAGTAGTTCCCAGAGACGTTCAAAACAAACAAGAGTTGTTCTGGCTGCCACCATGGGTGTGGGAGTCACCTCCGGACTTTTGGAATTTTTATGGGCCGGTGCTGGGAAAAAGGTTAAGAAAAAAGGTGCTTTTGAGGATAGAGTGGCCAGGAAAGCCCGCAGCCCCAAAGTCTGGGTGGCAATGCAAGTAGTTCCCAGAGACCTTGAAAGAAAGCAACAGTTGTTCTGGCTGCCACCTTGGTTGTAGGACACAGCTCCGGACGTTCAGCATATTGGAGGCCGGTGCTGAGAAAAAGTGAACAAAAGGTGCTTTTGAGGATAGAGTGGCCAGGAAAGCCCACAGCCCCAAAGTCTGGGTGGCAAGGCAAGTAGTTCCCAGAGACCTTGAAAGAAAGCAAGACTTGGTCTGGCTGCCAGCTTGGGTGTGGGGGTCAGCTCCTGACGTTTGGAATTTTTATGGGCCGGTGCTGGAAAAATGTTAAGAAAAAAGGTGCTTTTGAGGATAGAGTGGCCAGGAAAGCCCGCACCCCAAAGTCTGGGTGGCAATGCAAGTAGTTCCCAGAGAATGAAGGAAAGAAACCGTTGTTCTGGCTGCCAGCTTGGGTGTGGGAGTCAGGCCAGGACGTTTGGAATTTTTATGGGCCGGTGCTGGAAAAATGTTAAGAAAAAAGGTGCTTTTGAGGATAGAGTGGCCAGGAAAGCCCGCACCCCAAAGTCTGGGTGGCAATGCAAGTAGTTCCCAGAGACCTTGAAAGAAAGCAACAGTTGTTCTGGCTGCCAGCTTGGGTGTGGGACTCAGCTCCGGACGTTTGGCATATTGGAGTCCGGTGCTGGGAAAAAGTGAACACAAGGTGCTTTTGAGGATAGAGTGGCCAGGAAAGCCCGCAGTCCCAAAGTCTGGGTGGCAATGCAAGTAGTTCCCAGAGACCTTGAAAGAAAGCAAGAGTTGTTCTCGCTGCCACCATGGGTGTGGGAGTCAGCTCCGGACGTTTGGAATTTTTATGGGCCGGTGCTGGGGAAAAGGTTAAGAAAAAAGGTGCTTTTGAGGATAGAGTGGCCAGGAAAGCCCGCAGCCCCAAAGTCTGGGTGGCAATGCAAGTAGTTCCCAGAGACCTTGAAAGAAAGCAAGAGTTGTTCTCGCTGCCACCATGGGTGTGGGAGTCAGCTCCGGACGTTTGTAATTTTTGGAAGCCAGTGCTGGGAAAAAGTGAACAAAAGGTGCTTTTGAGGATAGAGTGGCCAGGAAAGCCCGCAGCCCCAAAGTCTGGGTGGCAATGCAAGTAGTTCCCAGAGGCGTTCATAAAAAGCAAGAGTTGTTCTGGCTGCCAGCTTGGTTGTGGGAGCCAGGCCAGGACGTTTGGAATTTTTATGGGCCGGTGCTGGAAAAATGTTAAGAAAAAAGGTGCTTTTGAGGATAGAGTGGCCAGGAAAGCCCGCAGACCCAAAGTCTGGGTGGCAATGCAAGTAGTTCCCAGAGACCTTGAAAGAAAACAAGACTTGGTCTGTCTGACGCCTTGGTTGGGGGAAGCCAGGCCAGGAGGTTTGGAATTTTTGGAGGCCGGTGCTGGGAAAAAGTGAACAAAAGGTGCTTTTGAGGATAGAGTGGCCAGGAAAGCCCACAGCCCCAAAGTCTGGGTGGCAATGCAAGTAGTTCCCAGAGAATGAAGCAAAGAAACCGTTGTTCTGGCTGCCAGCTTGGGTGTGGGGGTCAGCTCCTGACGTTTGGAATTTTTGGAGGCCGGTGCTGGGAAAAAGTGATCAAAAGGTGCTTTTGAGGATAGAGTGGCCAGGAAAGCCCACAGCCCCAAAGTCTGGGTGGCAATGCAAGTAGTTCCCAGAGAATGAAGGAAAGAAACCGTTGTTCTGGCTGCCAGCTTGGGTGTGGGAGCCAGGCCAGGACGTTTGGAATTTTTATGGGCCGGTGCTGGAAAAATCTTAAGAAAAAAGGTGCTTTTGAGGATAGAGTGGCCAGGAAAGCCCACAGCCCCAAAGTCTGGGTGGCAAGGCAAGTAGTTCCCAGAGACCTTGAAAGAAAGCAAGAGTTGTTCTCCCTGCCACCATGGGTGTGGGAGTCAGCTCCGGACGTTTGGGATTTTTATGGGCCGGTGCTGGGAAAAAGGTTAAGAAAAAAGGTGCTTTTGAGGATAGAGTGGCCAGGAAAGCCCGCACCCCAAAGTCTGGGTGGCAATGCAAGTAGTTCCCAGAGACCTTGAAAGAAAGCAAGACTTGGTCTGGCTGACGCCTTGGTTGGGGGAGCCAGGCCAGGATGTTTGGAATTTTTGGAGTCCGGTGCTGGGAAAAAGTGAACAAAAGGTGCTTTTGAGGATAGAGTGGCCAGGAAAGCCCGCAGCCCCAAAGTCTGGGTGGCAATGCAAGTAGTTCCCAGAGACCTTGAAAGAAAGGAAGAGTTGTTCTCGCTGCCACCATGGGTGTGGGACTCAGCTCTGGACGTTTGGAATTTTTATGGGCCGGTGCTGGAAAAATGTTAAGAAAAAAGGTGCTTTTGAGGATAGAGTGGCCAGGAAAGCCCGCACCCCAAAGTCTGGGTGGCAAAGCAAGTAGTTCCCAGAGACCTTGAAAGAAAGCAAGACTTGGTCTGGCTGACGCCTTGGTTGGGGGAGCCAGGCCAGGATGTTTGGAATTTTTGGAGGCCAGTGCTGGGAAAAAGGGAACAAAAGGTGCTTTTGAGGATAGAGTGGCCAGGAAAGCCCGCAGCCCCAAAGTCTAGGTGGCAATGCAAGTAGTTCCCAGAGACTTGAAAGAAAGCAAGAGTTGTTCTGGCTGCCAGCTTGGGTGTGGGAGCCAGGACAGGACGTTTGGAATTTTTGGAGGCCAGTGCTGGGAAAAGGTGAAAAAAAGGTGCTTTTGAGGATAGAGTGGCCAGGAAAGCCCGCAGCCCCAAAGTCTGGGTGGCAATGCAAGTAGTTCCCAGAGACCTTGAAAGAAAACAAGAGTTGTTCTCGCTGCCACCATGGGTGTGGGACTCAGCTCCGGACGTTTGGAATTTTTATGGGCCGGTGCTGGGAAAAAGGTTAAGAAAAAAGGCGCTTTTGAGGATAGAGTGGCCAGGAAAGCCCTCAGCCCCAAAGTCTGGGTGGCAATGCAAGTAGTTCCCAGAGACCTTGAAAGAAAGCAAGACTTGGTCTGGCTGACGCCTTGGTTGGGGGAGCCAGGCCAGGACGTGTGGAATTTTTGGAGGCCGGTGCTGGGAAAAAGCGAACAAAAGGTGCTTTTGAGGATAGAGTGGCCAGGAAAGCCCACAGCCCCAAAGTCTGGGTGGCAATGCAAGTAGTTCCCAGAGAATGAAGGAAAGAAACCGTTGTTCTGGCTGCCAGCTTGGGTGTGGGGGTCAGCTCCTGACGTTTGGAATTTTTATGGGCCGGTGCTGGAAAAATGTTAAGAAAAAAGGTGCTTTTGAGGATAGAGTGGCCAGGAAAGCCTGCAGCCCCAAAGTCTGGGTGGCAATGCAAGTAGTTCCCAGAGACCTTGAAAGAAAGCAAGAGTTGTTCTGGCTGCCACCTTGGTTGTGGGAGCCAGGCCAGGATGTTTGGAATTTTTGGAGGCCAGTGCTGGGAAAAGGTGAAAAAAAGGTGCTTTTGAGGATAGAGTGGCCAGGAAAGCCCGCAGCCCCAAAGTCTGGGTGGCAATGCAAGTAGTTCCCAGAGACCTTGAAAGAAAGCAAGACTTGGTCTGGCTGACGCCTTGGTTGGGGGAGCCAGGCCAGGACGTTTGGAATTTTTGGAGGCCGGTGCTGGGAAAAAGCAAACAAAAGGTGCTTTTGAGGATAGAGTGGCCAGGAAAGCCCACAGCCCCAAAGTCTGGGTGGCAATGCAAGTAGTTCCCAGAGAATGAAGGAAAGAAACCGTTGTTCTGGCTGCCAGCTTGGGTGTGGGGGTCAGCTCCTGACGTTTGGAATTTTTATGGGCCGGTGCTGGAAAAATGTTAAGAAAAAAGGTGCTTTTGAGGATAGAGTGGCCAGGAAAGCCCGCACCCCAAAGTCTGGGTGGCAATGCAAGTAGTTCCCAGAGACCTTGAAAGAAAGCAAGACTTGGTCTGGCTGACGCCTTGGTTGGGGGAGCCAGGCCAGGATGTTTGGAATTTTTGGAGGCCGGTGCTGGGAAAAAGTGAACAAAAGGTGCTTTTGAGGATAGAGTGGCCAGGAAAGCCCACAGCCCCAAAGTCTGGGTGGCAATGCAAGTAGTTCCCAGAGACCTTGAAAGAAAGCAAGAGTTGTTCTGGCTGCCACCATGGGTGTGGGACTCAGCTCTGGACGTTTGGAATTTTTATGGGCCGGTGCTGGAAAAATGTTAAGAAAAAAGGTGCTTTTGAGGATAGAGTGGCCAGGAAAGCCCACAGCCCCAAAGTCTGGGTGGCAATGCAAGTAGTTCCCAGAGACCTTGAAAGAAAGCAAGAGTTGTTCTGGCTGCCACCTTGGTTGGGAGAGCCAGGCCAGGATGTTTGGAATTTTTGGAGGCCAGTGCTGGGAAAAGGTGAAAAAAAGGTGCTTTTGAGGATGGAGTGGCCAGGAAAGCCCGCAGCCCCAAAGTCTGGGTGGCAATGCAAGTAGTTCCCAGAGACCTTGAAAGAAAGCAAGAGTTGTTCTCGCTGCCACCATGGGTGTGGGAGTCAGCTCCGGACGTTTCGAATTTTTATGGGCCGGTGCTGGGGAAAAGGTTAAGAAAAAAGGTGCTTTTGAGGATAGAGTGGCCAGGAACGCCCGCACCCCAAAGTCTGGGTGGCAATGCAAGAAGTTCCCAGAGACGTTCATAAAAAGCAAGAGTTGTTCTGGCTGCCAGCTTGGGTGTGGGGGTCAGCTCCGGACGTTCAGCATATTGGAGGCCGGTGCTGAGAAAAAGTGAACAAAAGGTGCTTTTGAGGATAGAGTGGCCAGGAAAGCCCACAGCCCCAAAGTCTGGGTGGCAAGGCAAGTAGTTCCCAGAGACCTTGAAAGAAAGCAAGAGTTGTTCTGGCTGCCACCTTGGTTGTGGGAGCCAGGCCAGGACGTTTGGAATTTTTGGAGGTCAGTGCTGGGATAAGGTGAAAAAAAGGTGCTTTTGAGGATGGAGTGGCCAGGAAAGCCCGCAGCCCCAAAGTCTGGGTGGCAATGCAAGTAGTTCCCAGAGACCTTGAAAGAAAGCAAGAGTTGTTCTGGCTGCCACCTTGGTTGTAGGACTCAGCTCCGGACGTTCGGCATATTGGAGGCTGGCACTGGGAAAAAGTGAACAAAAGGTGCTTTTGAGGATAGAGTGGCCAGGAAAGCCCGCACCCCAAAGTCTGGGTGGCAATGCAAGTAGTTCCCAGAGAATGAAGGAAAGAAACCGTTGTTCTGGCTGCCAGCTTGGGTGTGGGAGCCAGGCCAGGACGTTTGGAATTTTTATGGGCCGGTGCTGGAAAAATGTTAAGAAAAAAGGTGCTTTTGAGGATAGAGTGGCCAGGAAAGCCCGCAGCCCCAAAGTCTGGGTGGCAATGCAAGTAGTTCCCAGAGACCTTGAAAGAAAGCAAGAGTTGTTCTGGCTGCCAGCTTGGGTGTGGGACTCAGCTCCGGACGTTTGGCATATTGGAGTCCGGTGCTGGGAAAAAGTGAACAAAAGGTGCTTTTGAGGATAGAGTGGCCAGGAAAGCCCGCAGTCGCAAAGTCTGGGTGGCAATGCAAGGAGTTCCCAGAGACCTTGAAAGAAAGCAAGAGTTGTTCTCCCTGCCACCATGGGTGTGGGAGTCAGCTCCGGACGTTTGGGATTTTTATGGGCCGGTGCTGGGAAAAAGGTTAAGAAAAAAGGTGCTTTTGAGGATAGAGTGGCCAGGAAAGCCCGCACCCCAAAGTCTGGGTGGCAATGCAAGTAGTTCCCAGAGACCTTGAAAGAAAGCAAGACTTGGTCTGGCTGACGCCTTGGTTGGGGGAGCCAGGCCAGGATGTTTGGAATTTTTGGAGGCCAGTGCTGGGAAAAAGTGAACAAATAGTGCTTTTGAGGATAGAGTGGCCAGGAAAGCCCACAGCCCCAAAGTCTGGGTGGCAATGCAAGTAGTTCCCAGAGACCTTGAAAGAAAGCAACAGTTGTTCTGGCTGCCACCATGGGTGTGGGACTCAGCTCTGGACGTTTGCAATTTTTATGGGCCGGTGCTGGAAAAATGTTAAGAAAAAAGGTGCTTTTGAGGATAGAGTGGCCAGGAAAGCCCACAGCCCCAAAGTCTGGGTGGCAATGCAAGTAGTTCCCAGAGACCTTGAAAGAAAGCAAGACTTGGTCTGGCTGACGCCTTGGTTGTGGGAGCCAGGCCAGGATGTTTGGAATTTTTGGAGACCAGTGCTGGGAAAAAGTGAACAAAAGGTGCTTTTGAGGATAGAGTGGCCAGGAAAGCCCGCAGCCCCAAAGTCTGGGTGGCAATGCAAGTAGTTCCCAGAGACTTGAAAGAAAGCAAGAGTTGGTCTGGCTGCCAGCTTGGTTGTGGGAGCCAGGACAGGACGTTTGGAATTTTTGGAGGCCAGTGCTGGGAAAAGGTGAAAAAAAGGTGCTTTTGAGGATAGAGTGGCCAGGAAAGCCCGCAGCCCCAAAGTCTGGGTGGCAATGCATGTAGTTCCCAGAGACCTTGAAAGAAAACAAGAGTTGTTCTCGCTGCCACCATGGGTGTGGGACTCAGCTCCGGACGTTGGGAATTTTTATGGGCCGGTGCTGGGGAAAAGGTTAAGAAAAAAGGTGCTTTTGAGGATAGAGTGGCCAGGAAAGCCCGCAGCCCCAAAGTCTGGGTGGCAAGGCAAGTAGTTCCCAGAGACCTTGAAAGAAAGCAAGAGTTGTTCTGGCTGCCAGCTTGGTTGTGGGAGCCAGGCCAGGACGTTTGGAATTTTGAAGTCCGGTGCTGGGACAAAGTGAACAAAAGGTGCTTTTGAGGATAGAGTGGCCAGGAAAGCCCGCAGCCCCAAAGTCTGGGTGGCAATGCAAGTAGTTCCCAGAGACCTTGAAAGAAAGCAAGAGTTGTTCTCGCTGCCACCATGGGTGTGGGACTCAGCTCCGGACGTTTGGAATTTTTATGGGCCGGTGCTGGGGAAATGTTAAGAAAAAAGGTGCTTTTGAGGATAGAGTGGCCAGGAAAGCCCGCACCCCAAAGTCTGGGTGGCAATGCAAGTAGTTCCCAGAGACCTTGAAAGAAAGCAAGAGTTGTTCTGGCTGACGCCTTGGTTGGGGGAGCCAGGCCAGGATGTTTGGAATTTTTGGAGGCCGGTGCTGGGAAAAAGTGAACAAAAGGTGCTTTTGAGGATAGAGTGGCCAGGAAAGGCCACAGCCCCAAAGTCTGGGTGGCAATGCAAGTTGTTCCCAGAGAATGAAGGAAAGAAACCGTTGTTCTGGCTGCCAGCTTGGGTGTGGGAACCAGGCCAGGACGTTTGGAATTTTTATGGGCCGGTGCTGGAAAAATGTTAAGAAAAAAGGTGCTTTTGAGGATAGAGTGGCCAGGAAAGCCCACAGCCCCAAAGTCTGGGTGGCAATGCAAGTAGTTCCCAGAGACCTTGAAAGAAAGCAAGACTTGGTATGGCTGACGCCTTGGTTGGGGGAGCCAGGCCAGGATGTTTGGAATTTTTGGAGGCCGGTGCTGGGAAAAAGTGAACAAAAGGTGCTTTTGAGGATAGAGTGGCCAGGAAAGCCCACAGCCCCAAAGTCTGGGTGGCAATGCAAGTAGTTCCCAGAGACCTTGAAAGAAAGCAAGAGTTGTTCTCGCTGCCACCATGGGTGTGGGACTCAGCTCTGGACGTTTGGAATTTTTATGGGCCGGTGCTGGAAAAATGTTAAGAAAAAAGTTGCTTTTGAGGATAGAGTGGCCAGGAAAGCCCGCAGCCCCAAAGTCTGGGTGGCAATGCAAGTAGTTCCCAGAGACCTTGAAAGAAAGCAAGAGTTGTTCTGGCTGCCACCTTGGTTGTGGGAGCCAGGCCAGGATGTTTGGAATTTTTGGAGGCCAGTGCTGGGAAAAGGTGAAAAAAAGGTGCTTTTGAGGATAGAGTGGCCAGGAAAGCCCGCAGCCCCAAAGTCTGGGTGGCAATGCAAGTAGTTCCCAGAGACCTTGAAAGAAAGCAAGAGTTGTTCTCGCTGCCACCATGGGTGTGGGACTCAGCTCCGGACGTTTGGAATTTTTATGGGCCGGTGCTGGGGAAAAGGTTAAGGAAAATGTGCTTTTGAGGATAGAGTGGCCAGGAAAGCCCGCAGCCCCAAAGTCTGGGTGGCAATGCAAGTAGTTACCAGAGACCTTGAAAGAAAGCAAGTCTTGGTCTGGCTGCCAGCTTGGTTGTGGGAGCCAGGCCAGGACGTTTGGAATTTTGAAGTCCGGTGCTGGGAAAAAGTGAACAAAAGGTGCTTTTGAGGATAGAGTGGCCAGGAAAGCCCGCAGCCCCAAAGTCTGGGTGGCAATGCAAGTAGTTCCCAGAGACGTTCAAAACAAGCAAGAGTTGTTCTGGCTGCCAGCTTGGGTGTGGGAGTCACCTCCGGACTTTTGGAATTTTTATGGGCCGGTGCTGGGAAAAAGGTTAAGAAAAAAGGTGCTTTTGAGGATAGAGTGGCCAGGAAAGCCCGCAGCCCCAAAGTCTGGGTGGCAATGCAAGTAGTTCCCAGAGACCTTGAAAGAAAGCAACAGTTGTTCTGGCTGCCACCTTGGTTGTAGGACACAGCTCCGGACGTTCAGCATATTGGAGGCCGGTGCTGAGAAAAAGTGAACAAAAGGTGCTTTTGAGGATAGAGTGGCCAGGAAAGCCCACAGCCCCAAAGTCTGGGTGGCAATGCAAGTAGTTCCCAGAGACCTTGAAAGAAAGCAAGAGTTGTTCTCCCTGCCACCATGGGTGTGGGAGTCAGCTCCGGACGTTTGGGATTTTTATGGGCCGGTGCTGGGAAAAAGGTTAAGAAAAAAGGTGCTTTTGAGGATAGAGTGGCCAGGAAAGCCCGCACCCCAAAGTCTGGGTGGCAATGCAAGTAGTTCCCAGAGACCTTGAAAGAAAGCAAGACTTGGTCTGGCTGACGCCTTGGTTGGGGGAGCCAGGCCAGGATGTTTGGAATTTTTGGAGGCCGGTGCTGGGAAAAAGTGAACAAAAGGTGCTTTTGAGGATAGAGTGGCCAGGAAAGCCCGCAGCCCCAAAGTCTGGGTGGCAATGCAAGTAGTTCCCAGAGACCTTGAAAGAAAGCAAGAGTTGTTCTCGCTGCCACCATGGGTGTGGGACTCAGCTCTGGACGTTTGGAATTTTTATGGGCCGGTGCTGGAAAAATGTTAAGAAAAAAGGTGCTTTTGAGGATAGAGTGGCCAGGAAAGCCCGCACCCCAAAGTCTGGGTGGCAAAGCAAGTAGTTCCCAGAGACCTTGAAAGAAAGCAAGACTTGGTCTGGCTGACGCCTTGGTTGGGGGAGCCAGGCCAGGATGTTTGGAATTTTTGGAGGCCGGTGCTGGGAAAAAGTGAACAAAAGGTGCTTTTGAGGATAGAGTGGCCAGGAAAGCCCGCAGCCCCAAAGTCTAGGTGGCAATGCAAGTAGTTCCCAGAGACTTGAAAGAAAGCAAGAGTTGTTCTGGCTGCCAGCTTGGGTGTGGGAGCCAGGCCAGGACGTTTGGAATTTTTGGAGGCCAGTGCTGGGAAAAGGTGAAAAAAAGGTGCTTTTGAGGATAGAGTGGCCAGGAAAGCCCGCAGCCCCAAAGTCTGGGTGGCAATGCAAGTAGTTCCCAGAGACCTTGAAAGAAAGCAAGACTTGGTCTGGCTGACGCCTTGGTTGGGGGAGCCAGGCCAGGACGTTTGGAATTTTTGGAGGCCGGTGCTGGGAAAAAGCAAACAAAAGGTGCTTTTGAGGATAGAGTGGCCAGGAAAGGCCACAGCCCCAAAGTCTGGGTGGCAATGCAAGTAGTTCCCAGAGAATGAAGGAAAGAAACCGTTGTTCTGGCTGCCAGCTTGGGTGTGGGGGTCAGCTCCTGACGTTTGGAATTTTTATGGGCCGGTGCTGGAAAAATGTTAAGAAAAAAGGTGCTTTTGAGGATAGAGTGGCCAGGAAAGCCCGCACCCCAAAGTCTGGGTGGCAATGCAAGTAGTTCCCAGAGACCTTGAAAGAAAGCAAGACTTGGTCTGGCTGACGCCTTGGTTGGGGGAGCCAGGCCAGGATGTTTGGAATTTTTGGAGGCCGGTGCTGGGAAAAAGTGAACAAAAGGTGCTTTTGAGGATAGAGTGGCCAGGAAAGCCCACAGCCCCAAAGTCTGGGTGGCAATGCAAGTAGTTCCCAGAGACCTTGAAAGAAAGCAAGAGTTGTTCTGGCTGCCACCATGGGTGTGGGACTCAGCTCTGGACGTTTGCAATTTTTATGGGCCGGTGCTGGAAAAATGTTAAGAAAAAAGGTGCTTTTGAGGATAGAGTGGCCAGGAAAGCCCGCAGCCCCAAAGTCTGGGTGGCAATGCAAGTAGTTCCCAGAGACCTTGAAAGAAAGCAAGAGTTGTTCTGGCTGCCACCTTGGTTGGGAGAGCCAGGCCAGGATGTTTGGAATTTTTGGAGGCCAGTGCTGGGAAAAGGTGAAAAAAAGGTGCTTTTGAGGATGGAGTGGCCAGGAAAGCCCGCAGCCCCAAAGTCTGGGTGGCAATGCAAGTAGTTCCCAGAGACCTTGAAAGAAAGCAAGAGTTGTTCTCGCTGCCACCATGGGTGTGGGAGTCAGCTCCGGACGTTTGGACTTTTTATGGGCCGGTGCTGGGGAAAAGGTTAAGAAAAAAGGTGCTTTTGAGGATAGAGTGGCCAGGAACGCCCGCAGCCCCAAAGTCTGGGTGGCAATGCAAGAAGTTCCCAGAGACGTTCATAAAAAGCAAGAGTTGTTCTGGCTGCCAGCTTGGGTGTGGGGGTCAGCTCCGGACGTTCAGCATATTGGAGGCCGGTGCTGAGAAAAAGTGAACAAAAGGTGCTTTTGAGGATAGAGTGGCCAGGAAAGCCCACAGCCCCAAAGTCTGGGTGGCAAGGCAAGTAGTTCCCAGAGACCTTGAAAGAAAGCAAGAGTTGTTCTGGCTGCCACCTTGGTTGTGGGAGCCAGGCCAGGACGTTTGGAATTTTTGGAGGTCAGTGCTGGGATAAGGTGAAAAAAAGGTGCTTTTGAGGATGGAGTGGCCAGGAAAGCCCGCAGCCCCAAAGTCTGGGTGGCAATGCAAGTAGTTCCCAGAGACCTTGAAAGAAAGCAAGAGTTGTTCTGGCTGCCACCTTGGTTGTAGGACTCAGCTCCGGACGTTCGGCATATTGGAGGCTGGCACTGGGAAAAAGTGAACAAAAGGTGCTTTTGAGGATAGAGTGGCCAGGAAAGCCCGCACCCCAAAGTCTGGGTGGCAATGCAAGTAGTTCCCAGAGAATGAGGGAAAGAAACCGTTGTTCTGGCTGCCAGCTTGGGTGTGGGGGTCAGCTCCTGACGTTTGGAATTTTTATGGGCCGGTGCTGGAAAAATGTTAAGAAAAAAGGTGCTTTTGAGGATAGAGTGGCCAGGAAAGCCCGCACCCCAAAGTCTGGGTGGCAATGCAAGTAGTTCCCAGAGACCTTGAAAGAAAGCAAGAGTTGTTCTCCCTGCCACCATGGGTGTGGGAGTCAGCTCCGGACGTTTGGGATTTTTATGGGCCGGTGCTGGGAAAAAGGTTAAGAAAAAAGGTGCTTTTGAGGATAGAGTGGCCAGGAAAGCCCGCACCCCAAAGTCTGGGTGGCAATGCAAGTAGTTCCCAGAGACCTTGAAAGAAAGCAAGAGTTGTTCTGGCTGACGCCTTGGTTGGGGGAGCCAGGCCAGGATGTTTGGAATTTTTGGAGGCCGGTGCTGGGAAAAAGTGAACAAATAGTGCTTTTGAGGATAGAGTGGCCAGGAAAGCCCACAGCCCCAAAGTCTGGGTGGCAATGCAAGTAGTTCCCAGAGACCTTGAAAGAAAGCAACAGTTGTTCTGGCTGCCACCATGGGTGTGTGACTCAGCTCTGGACGTTTGGAATTTTTATGGGCCGGTGCTGGAAAAATGTTAAGAAAAAAGGTGCTTTTGAGGATAGAGTGGCCAGGAAAGCCCACAGCCCCAAAGTCTGGGTGGCAATGCAAGTAGTTCCCAGAGACCTTGAAAGAAAGCAAGACTTGGTCTGGCTGACGCCTTGGTTGTGGGAGCCAGGCCAGGATGTTTGGAATTTTTGGAGGCCAGTGCTGGGAAAAAGTGAACAAAAGGTGCTTTTGAGGATAGAGTGGCCAGGAAAGCCCGCAGCCCCAAAGTCTGGGTGGCAATGCAAGTAGTTCCCAGAGACTTGAAAGAAAGCAAGAGTTGGTCTGGCTGCCAGCTTGGTTGTGGGAGCCAGGACAGGACGTTTGGAATTTTTGGAGGCCAGTGCTGGGAAAAGGTGAAAAAAAGGTGCTTTTGAGGATAGAGTGGCCAGGAAAGCCCGCAGCCCCAAAGTCTGGGTGGCAATGCATGTAGTTCCCAGAGACCTTGAAAGAAAACAAGAGTTGTTCTCGCTGCCACCATGGGTGTGGGACTCAGCTCCGGACGTTGGGAATTTTTATGGGCCGGTGCTGGGAAAAAGGTTAAGAAAAAAGGTGCTTTTGAGGATAGAGTGGCCAGGAAAGCCCGCAGCCCCAAAGTCTGGGTGGCAAGGCAAGTAGTTCCCAGAGACCTTGAAAGAAAGCAAGAGTTGTTCTGGCTGCCAGCTTGGTTGTGGGAGCCAGGCCAGGACGTTTGGAATTTTGAAGTCCGGTGCTGGGACAAAGTGAACAAAAGGTGCTTTTGAGGATAGAGTGGCCAGGAAAGCCCGCAGCCCCAAAGTCTGGGTGGCAATGCAAGTAGTTCCCAGAGACCTTGAAAGAAAGCAAGAGTTGTTCTCGCTGCCACCATGGGTGTGGGACTCAGCTCCGGACGTTTGGAATTTTTATGGGCCGGTGCTGGGGAAATGTTAAGAAAAAAGGTGCTTTTGAGGATAGAGTGGCCAGGAAAGCCCGCACCCCAAAGTCTGGGTGGCAATGCAAGTAGTTCCCAGAGACCTTGAAAGAAAGCAAGAGTTGTTCTGGCTGACGCCTTGGTTGGGGGAGCCAGGCCAGGATGTTTGGAATTTTTGGAGGCCGGTGCTGGGAAAAAGTGAACAAAAGGTGCTTTTGAGGATAGAGTGGCCAGGAAAGCCCACAGCCCCAAAGTCTGGGTGGCAATGCAAGTTGTTCCCAGAGAATGAAGGAAAGAAACCGTTGTTCTGGCTGCCAGCTTGGGTGTGGGAGCCAGGCCAGGACGTTTGGAATTTTTATGGGCCGGTGCTGGAAAAATGTTAAGAAAAAAGGTGCTTTTGAGGATAGAGTGGCCAGGAAAGCCCACAGCCCCAAAGTCTGGGTGGCAATGCAAGTAGTTCCCAGAGACCTTGAAAGAAAGCAAGACTTGGTATGGCTGACGCCTTGGTTGGGGGAGCCAGGCCAGGATGTTTGGAATTTTTGGAGGCCGGTGCTGGGAAAAAGTGAACAAAAGGTGCTTTTGAGGATAGAGTGGCCAGGAAAGCCCACAGCCCCAAAGTCTGGGTGGCAATGCAAGTAGTTCCCAGAGACCTTGAAAGAAAGCAAGAGTTGTTCTCGCTGCCACCATGGGTGTGGGACTCAGCTCTGGACGTTTGGAATTTTTATGGGCCGGTGCTGGAAAAATGTTAAGAAAAAAGTTGCTTTTGAGGATAGAGTGGCCAGGAAAGCCCGCAGCCCCAAAGTCTGGGTGGCAATGCAAGTAGTTCCCAGAGACCTTGAAAGAAAGCAAGAGTTGTTCTGGCTGCCACCTTGGTTGTGGGAGCCAGGCCAGGATGTTTGGAATTTTTGGAGGCCAGTGCTGGGAAAAGGTGAAAAAAAGGTGCTTTTGAGGATAGAGTGGCCAGGAAAGCCCGCAGCCCCAAAGTCTGGGTGGCAATGCAAGTAGTTCCCAGAGACCTTGAAAGAAAGGAAGAGTTGTTCTCGCTGCCACCATGGGTGTGGGACTCAGCTCCGGACGTTTGGAATTTTTATGGGCCGGTGCTGGGGAAAAGGTTAAGGAAAATGTGCTTTTGAGGATAGAGTGGCCAGGAAAGCCCGCAGCCCCAAAGTCTGGGTGGCAATGCAAGTAGTTCCCAGAGACCTTGAAAGAAAGCAAGTCTTGGTCTGGCTGCCAGCTTGGTTGTGGGAGCCAGGCCAGGACGTTTGGAATTTTGAAGTCCGGTACTGGGAAAAAGTGAACAAAAGGTGCTTTTGAGGATAGAGTGGCCAGGAAAGCCCGCAGCCCCAAAGTCTGGGTGGCAATGCAAGTAGTTCCCAGAGACGTTCAAAACAAGCAAGAGTTGTTCTGGCTGCCACCATGGGTGTGGGAGTCACCTCCGGACTTTTGGAATTTTTATGGGCCGGTGCTGGGAAAAAGGTTAAGAAAAAAGGTGCTTTTGAGGATAGAGTGGCCAGGAAAGCCCGCAGCCCCAAAGTCTGGGTGGCAATGCAAGTAGTTCCCAGAGACCTTGAAAGAAAGCAACAGTTGTTCTGGCTGCCACCTTGGTTGTAGGACACAGCTCCGGACGTTCAGCATATTGGAGGCCGGTGCTGAGAAAAAGTGAACAAAAGGTGCTTTTGAGGATAGAGTGGCCAGGAAAGCCCACAGCCCCAAAGTCTGGGTGGCAATGCAAGTAGTTCCCAGAGACCTTGAAAGAAAGCAAGAGTTGTTCTGGCTGCCACCTTGGTTGGGGGAGCCAGGCCAGGACGTTTGGAATTTTTGGAGGTCAGTGCTGGGAAAAGGTGAAAAAAAGGTGCTTTTGAGGATGGAGTGGCCAGGAAAGCCCACAGCCCCAAAGTCTGGGTGGCAATGCAAGTAGTTCCCAGAGACCTTGAAAGAAAGCAAGAGTTGTTCTGGCTGCCACCTTGGTTGTAGGACTCAGCTCCGGACGTTCGGCATATTGGAGGCTGGCACTGGGAAAAAGTGAACAAAAGGTGCTTTTGAGGATAGAGTGGCCAGGAAAGCCCACAGCCCCAAAGTCTGGGTGGCAATGCAAGTAGTTCCCAGAGACCTTGAAAGAAAGCAAGAGTTGTTCTCGCTGCCACCATGGGTGTGGGAGTCAGCTCCGGACGTTTGGAATTTTTATGGGCCGGTGTTGGGGAAAAGGTTAAGAAAAAAGGTGCTTTTGAGGATAGAGTGGCCAGGAAAGCCCGCAGCCCCAAAGTCTGGGTGGCAATGCAAGTAGTTCCCAGAGACCTTGAAAGAAAGCAAGAGTTGTTCTGGCTGACGCCTTGGTTGGGGGAGCCAGGCCAGGATGTTTGGAATTTTTGGAGGCCGGTGCTGGGAAAAAGTGAACAAAAGGTGCTTTTGAGGATAGAGTGGCCAGGAAAGCCCGCAGCCCCGAAGTCTGGGTGGCAATGCAAGTAGTTCCCAGAGACCTTGAAAGAAAGCAAGAGTTGTTCTCGCTGCCACCATGGGTGTGGGACTCAGCTCCGGACGTTTGGAATTTTTATGGGCCGGTGCTGGGAAAAAGGTTAAGAAAAAAGGTGCTTTTGAGGATAGAGTGGCCAGGAAAGCCCGCAGCCCCAAAGTCTGGGTGGCAATGCAAGTAGTTCCCAGAGAATGAGGGAAAGAAACCGTTGTTCTGGCTGCCAGCTTGGGTGTGGGGGTCAGCTCCTGACGTTTGGAATTTTTATGGGCCGGTGCTGGAAAAATGTTAAGAAAAAAGGTGCTTTTGAGGATAGAGTGGCCAGGAAAGCCCGCACCCCAAAGTCTGGGTGGCAATGCAAGTAGTTCCCAGAGACCTTGAAAGAAAGCAAGAGTTGTTCTGGCTGACGCCTTGGTTGGGGGAGCCAGGCCAGGATGTTTGGAATTTTTGGAGGCCGGTGCTGGGAAAAAGTGAACAAAAGGTGCTTTTGAGGATAGAGTGGCCAGGAAAGGCCACAGCCCCAAAGTCTGGGTGGCAATGCAAGTTGTTCCCAGAGAATGAAGGAAAGAAACCGTTGTTCTGGCTGCCAGCTTGGGTGTGGGAGCCAGGCCAGGACGTTTGGAATTTTTATGGGCCGGTGCTGGAAAAATGTTAAGAAAAAAGGTGCTTTTGAGGATAGAGTGGCCAGGAAAGCCCGCAGCCCCAAAGTCTGGGTGGCAATGCAAGTAGTTCCCAGAGACCTTGAAAGAAAGCAAGACTTGGTCTGGCTGACGCCTTGGTTGTAGGACTCAGCTCCGGACGTTCGGCATATTGGAGGCTGGCACTGGGAAAAAGTGAACAAAAGGTGCTTTTGAGGATAGAGTGGCCAGGAAAGCCCACAGCCCCAAAGTCTGGGTGGCAATGCAAGTAGTTCCCAGAGACCTTGAAAGAAAGCAAGAGTTGTTCTGGCTGCCACCTTGGTTGGGGGAGCCAGGCCAGGACGTTTGGAATTTTTGGAGGTCAGTGCTGGGAAAAGGTGAAAAAAAGGTGCTTTTGAGGATGGAGTGGCCAGGAAAGCCCACAGCCCCAAAGTCTGGGTGGCAATGCAAGTAGTTCCCAGAGACCTTGAAAGAAAGCAAGAGTTGTTCTGGCTGCCACCTTGGTTGTAGGACTCAGCTCCGGACGTTCGGCATATTGGAGGCTGGCACTGGGAAAAAGTGAACAAAAGGTGCTTTTGAGGATAGAGTGGCCAGGAAAGCCCACAGCCCCAAAGTCTGGGTGGCAATGCAAGTAGTTCCCAGAGACCTTGAAAGAAAGCAAGAGTTGTTCTCGCTGCCACCATGGGTGTGGGACTCAGCTCCGGACGTTTGGAATTTTTATGGGCCGGTGTTGGGGAAAAGGTTAAGAAAAAAGGTGCTTTTGAGGATAGAGTGGCCAGGAAAGCCCGCAGCCCCAAAGTCTGGGTGGCAATGCAAGTAGTTCCCAGAGACCTTGAAAGAAAGCAAGAGTTGTTCTGGCTGACGCCTTGGTTGTGGGAGCCAGGCCAGGATGTTTGGAATTTTTGGAGGCCGGTGCTGAGAAAAGTGAACAAAAGGTGCTTTTGAGGATAGAGTGGCCAGGAAAGCCCGCAGCCCCAAAGTCTGGGTGGCAATGCAAGTAGTTCCCAGAGACCTTGAAAGAAAGCAAGAGTTGTTCTGGCTGCCAGCTTGGGTGTGGGAGTCAGCTCCGGACGTTTGGAATATTTATGGGCCGGTGCTGGGGAAAAGGTTAAGAAAAAAGGTGCTTTTGAGGATAGAGTGGCCAGGAAAGCCCGCAGCCCCAAAGTCTGGGTGGCAATGCAAGTAGTTCCCAGAGACCTTGAAAGAAAGCAAGAGATGTTCTCGCTGCCACCATGGGTGTGGGACTCAGCTCCGGACGTTTGGAATTTTTATGGGCCGGTGCTGGGAAAAAGGTTAAGAAAAAAGGTGCTTTTGAGGATAGAGTGGCCAGGAAAGCCCGCAGCCCCAAAGTCTGGGTGGCAATGCAAGTAGTTCCCAGAGAATGAGGGAAAGAAACCGTTGTTCTGGCTGCCAGCTTGGGTGTGGGGGTCAGCTCCTGACGTTTGGAATTTTTATGGGCCGGTGCTGGAAAAATGTTAAGAAAAAAGGTGCTTTTGAGGATAGAGTGGCCAGGAAAGCCCGCACCCCAAAGTCTGGGTGGCAATGCAAGTAGTTCCCAGAGACCTTGAAAGAAAGCAAGAGTTGTTCTGGCTGCCACCTTGGTTGTAGGACTCAGCTCCGGACGTTCGGCATATGGAGGCTGGCACTGGGAAAAAGTGAACAAAAGGTGCTTTTGAGGATAGAGTGGCCAGGAAAGCCCACAGCCCCAAAGTCTGGGTGGCAATGCAAGTAGTTCCCAGAGACCTTGAAAGAAAGCAAGAGTTGTTCTCGCTGCCACCATGGGTGTGGGACTCAGCTCCGGACGTTTGGAATTTTTATGGGCCGGTGTTGGGGAAAAGGTTAAGAAAAAAGGTGCTTTTGAGGATAGAGTGGCCAGGAAAGCCCGCAGCCCCAAAGTCTGGGTGGCAATGCAAGTAGTTCCCAGAGACCTTGAAAGAAAGCAAGAGTTGTTCTGGCTGACGCCTTGGTTGTGGGAGCCAGGCCAGGATGTTTGGAATTTTTGGAGGCCGGTGCTGAGAAAAAGTGAACAAAAGGTGCTTTTGAGGATAGAGTGGCCAGGAAAGCCCGCAGCCCCAAAGTCTGGGTGGCAATGCAAGTAGTTCCCAGAGACCTTGAAAGAAAGCAAGAGTTGTTCTGGCTGCCAGCTTGGGTGTGGGAGTCAGCTCCGGACGTTTGGAATATTTATGGGCCGGTGCTGGGGAAAAGGTTAAGAAAAAAGGTGCTTTTGAGGATAGAGTGGCCAGGAAAGCCCGCAGCCCCAAAGTCTGGGTGGCAATGCAAGTAGTTCCCAGAGACCTTGAAAGAAAGCAAGAGTTGTTCTCGCTGCCACCATGGGTGTGGGACTCAGCTCCGGACGTTTGGAATTTTTATGGGCCGGTGCTGGGAAAAAGGTTAAGAAAAAAGGTGCTTTTGAGGATAGAGTGGCCAGGAAAGCCCGCAGCCCCAAAGTCTGGGTGGCAATGCAAGTAGTTCCCAGAGAATGAGGGAAAGAAACCGTTGTTCTGGCTGCCAGCTTGGGTGTGGGGGTCAGCTCCTGACGTTTGGAATTTTTATGGGCCGGTGCTGGAAAAATGTTAAGAAAAAAGGTGCTTTTGAGGATAGAGTGGCCAGGAAAGCCCGCACCCCAAAGTCTGGGTGGCAATGCAAGTAGTTCCCAGAGACCTTGAAAGAAAGCAAGAGTTGTTCTGGCTGACGCCTTGGTTAGGGGAGCCAGGCCAGGATGTTTGGAATTTTTGGAGGCCGGTGCTGGGAAAAAGTGAACAAAAGGTGCTTTTGAGGATAGAGTGGCCAGGAAAGCCCGCAGCCCCGAAGTCTGGGTGGCAATGCAAGTAGTTCCCAGAGACCTTGAAAGAAAGCAAGAGTTGTTCTCGCTGCCACCATGGGTGTGGGACTCAGCTCCGGACGTTTGGAATTTTTATGGGCCGGTGCTGGGAAAAAGGTTAAGAAAAAAGGTGCTTTTGAGGATAGAGTGGCCAGGAAAGCCCGCAGCCCCAAAGTCTGGGTGGCAATGCAAGTAGTTCCCAGAGAATGAGGGAAAGAAACCGTTGTTCTGGCTGCCAGCTTGGGTGTGGGGGTCAGCTCCTGACGTTTGGAATTTTTATGGGCGGTGCTGGAAAAATGTTAAGAAAAAAGGTGCTTTTGAGGATAGAGTGGCCAGGAAAGCCCGCACCCCAAAGTCTGGGTGGCAATGCAAGTAGTTCCCAGAGACCTTGAAAGAAAGCAAGAGTTGTTCTGGCTGACGCCTTGGTTGGGGGAGCCAGGCCAGGATGTTTGGAATTTTTGGAGGCCGGTGCTGGGAAAAAGTGAACAAAAGGTGCTTTTGAGGATAGAGTGGCCAGGAAAGGCCACAGCCCCAAAGTCTGGGTGGCAATGCAAGTTGTTCCCAGAGAATGAAGGAAAGAAACCGTTGTTCTGGCTGCCAGCTTGGGTGTGGGAGCCAGGCCAGGACGTTTGGAATTTTTATGGGCCGGTGCTGGAAAAATGTTAAGAAAAAAGGTGCTTTTGAGGATAGAGTGGCCAGGAAAGCCCGCAGCCCCAAAGTCTGGGTGGCAATGCAAGTAGTTCCCAGAGACCTTGAAAGAAAGCAAGACTTGGTCTGGCTGACGCCTTGGTTGTAGGACTCAGCTCCGGACGTTCGGCATATTGGAGGCTGGCACTGGGAAAAAGTGAACAAAAGGTGCTTTTGAGGATAGAGTGGCCAGGAAAGCCCACAGCCCCAAAGTCTGGGTGGCAATGCAAGTAGTTCCCAGAGACCTTGAAAGAAAGCAAGAGTTGTTCTGGCTGCCACCTTGGTTGGGGGAGCCAGGCCAGGACGTTTGGAATTTTTGGAGGTCAGTGCTGGGAAAAGGTGAAAAAAAGGTGCTTTTGAGGATGGAGTGGCCAGGAAAGCCCACAGCCCCAAAGTCTGGGTGGCAATGCAAGTAGTTCCCAGAGACCTTGAAAGAAAGCAAGAGTTGTTCTGGCTGCCACCTTGGTTGTAGGACTCAGCTCCGGACGTTCGGCATATTGGAGGCTGGCACTGGGAAAAAGTGAACAAAAGGTGCTTTTGAGGATAGAGTGGCCAGGAAAGCCCACAGCCCCAAAGTCTGGGTGGCAATGCAAGTAGTTCCCAGAGACCTTGAAAGAAAGCAAGAGTTGTTCTCGCTGCCACCATGGGTGTGGGACTCAGCTCCGGACGTTTGGAATTTTTATGGGCCGGTGTTGGGGAAAAGGTTAAGAAAAAAGGTGCTTTTGAGGATAGAGTGGCCAGGAAAGCCCGCAGCCCCAAAGTCTGGGTGGCAATGCAAGTAGTTCCCAGAGACCTTGAAAGAAAGCAAGAGTTGTTCTGGCTGACGCCTTGGTTGTGGGAGCCAGGCCAGGATGTTTGGAATTTTTGGAGGCCGGTGCTGAGAAAAAGTGAACAAAAGGTGCTTTTGAGGATAGAGTGGCCAGGAAAGCCCGCAGCCCCAAAGTCTGGGTGGCAATGCAAGTAGTTCCCAGAGACCTTGAAAGAAAGCAAGAGTTGTTCTGGCTGCCAGCTTGGGTGTGGGAGTCAGCTCCGGACGTTTGGAATATTTATGGGCCGGTGCTGGGGAAAAGGTTAAGAAAAAAGGTGCTTTTGAGGATAGAGTGGCCAGGAAAGCCCGCAGCCCCAAAGTCTGGGTGGCAATGCAAGTAGTTCCCAGAGACCTTGAAAGAAAGCAAGAGTTGTTCTCGCTGCCACCATGGGTGTGGGACTCAGCTCCGGACGTTTGGAATTTTTATGGGCCGGTGCTGGGAAAAAGGTTAAGAAAAAAGGTGCTTTTGAGGATAGAGTGGCCAGGAAAGCCCGCAGCCCCAAAGTCTGGGTGGCAATGCAAGTAGTTCCCAGAGAATGAGGGAAAGAAACCGTTGTTCTGGCTGCCAGCTTGGGTGTGGGGGTCAGCTCCTGACGTTTGGAATTTTTATGGGCCGGTGCTGGAAAAATGTTAAGAAAAAAGGTGCTTTTGAGGATAGAGTGGCCAGGAAAGCCCGCACCCCAAAGTCTGGGTGGCAATGCAAGTAGTTCCCAGAGACCTTGAAAGAAAGCAAGACTTGTTCTGGCTGACGCCTTGGTTAGGGGAGCCAGGCCAGGATGTTTGGAATTTTTGGAGGCCGGTGCTGGGAAAAAGTGAACAAAAGGTGCTTTTGAGGATAGAGTGGCCAGGAAAGCCCGCAGCCCCGAAGTCTGGGTGGCAATGCAAGTAGTTCCCAGAGACCTTGAAAGAAAGCAAGAGTTGTTCTCGCTGCCACCATGGGTGTGGGACTCAGCTCCGGACGTTTGGAATTTTTATGGGCCGGTGCTGGGAAAAAGGTTAAGAAAAAAGGTGCTTTTGAGGATAGAGTGGCCAGGAAAGCCCGCAGCCCCAAAGTCTGGGTGGCAATGCAAGTAGTTCCCCAGAGAATGAGGGAAAGAAACCGTTGTTCTGGCTGCCAGCTTGGGTGTGGGGGTCAGCTCCTGACGTTTGGAATTTTTATGGGCCGGTGCTGGAAAAATGTTAAGAAAAAAGGTGCTTTTGAGGATAGAGTGGCCAGGAAAGCCCGCACCCCAAAGTCTGGGTGGCAATGCAAGTAGTTCCCAGAGACCTTGAAAGAAAGCAAGAGTTGTTCTGGCTGACGCCTTGGTTGGGGGAGCCAGGCCAGGATGTTTGGAATTTTTGGAGGCCGGTGCTGGGAAAAAGTGAACAAAAGGTGCTTTTGAGGATAGAGTGACCAGGAAAGGCCACAGCCCCAAAGTCTGGGTGGCAATGCAAGTTGTTCCCAGAGAATGAAGGAAAGAAACCGTTGTTCTGGCTGCCAGCTTGGGTGTGGGAGCCAGGCCAGGACGTTTGGAATTTTTATGGGCCGGTGCTGGAAAAATGTTAAGAAAAAAGGTGCTTTTGAGGATAGAGTGGCCAGGAAAGCCCGCAGCCCCAAAGTCTGGGTGGCAATGCAAGTAGTTCCCAGAGACCTTGAAAGAAAGCAAGACTTGGTCTGGCTGACGCCTTGGTTGTAGGACTCAGCTCCGGACGTTCGGCATATTGGAGGCTGGCACTGGGAAAAAGTGAACAAAAGGTGCTTTTGAGGATAGAGTGGCCAGGAAAGCCCACAGCCCCAAAGTCTGGGTGGCAATGCAAGTAGTTCCCAGAGACCTTGAAAGAAAGCAAGAGTTGTTCTGGCTGCCACCTTGGTTGGGGGAGCCAGGCCAGGACGTTTGGAATTTTTGGAGGTCAGTGCTGGGAAAAGGTGAAAAAAAGGTGCTTTTGAGGATGGAGTGGCCAGGAAAGCCCACAGCCCCAAAGTCTGGGTGGCAATGCAAGTAGTTCCCAGAGACCTTGAAAGAAAGCAAGAGTTGTTCTGGCTGCCACCTTGGTTGTAGGACTCAGCTCCGGACGTTCGGCATATTGGAGGCTGGCACTGGGAAAAAGTGAACAAAAGGTGCTTTTGAGGATAGAGTGGCCAGGAAAGCCCACAGCCCCAAAGTCTGGGTGGCAATGCAAGTAGTTCCCAGAGACCTTGAAAGAAAGCAAGAGTTGTTCTCGCTGCCACCATGGGTGTGGGACTCAGCTCCGGACGTTTGGAATTTTTATGGGCCGGTGTTGGGGAAAAGGTTAAGAAAAAAGGTGCTTTTGAGGATAGAGTGGCCAGGAAAGCCCGCAGCCCCAAAGTCTGGGTGGCAATGCAAGTAGTTCCCAGAGACCTTGAAAGAAAGCAAGACTTGGTCTGGCTGACGACTTGTTGGGGGAGCCAGGCCAGGATGTTTGGAATTTTTGGAGGCCGGTGCTGGGAAAAAGTGAACAAAAGGTGCTTTTGAGGATAGAGTGGCCAGGAAAGCCCGCAGCCCCAAAGTCTGGGTGGCAATGCAAGTAGTTCCCAGAGACCTTGAAAGAAAGCAAGAGTTGTTCTGGCTGCCAGCTTGGGTGTGGGAGTCAGCTCCGGACGTTTGGAATATTTATGGGCCGGTGCTGGGGAAAAGGTTAAGAAAAAAGGTGCTTTTGAGGATAGAGTGGCCAGGAAAGCCCGCAGCCCCAAAGTCTGGGTGGCAATGCAAGTAGTTCCCAGAGACCTTGAAAGAAAGCAAGAGTTGTTCTCGCTGCCACCATGGGTGTGGGACTCAGCTCCGGACGTTTGGAATTTTTATGGGCCGGTGCTGGGAAAAAGGTTAAGAAAAAAGGTGCTTTTGAGGATAGAGTGGCCAGGAAAGCCCGCAGCCCCAAAGTCTGGGTGGCAATGCAAGTAGTTCCCAGAGAATGAGGGAAAGAAACCGTTGTTCTGGCTGCCAGCTTGGGTGTGGGGGTCAGCTCCTGACGTTTGGAATTTTTATGGGCCGGTGCTGGAAAAATGTTAAGAAAAAAGGTGCTTTTGAGGATAGAGTGGCCAGGAAAGCCCGCACCCCAAAGTCTGGGTGGCAATGCAAGTAGTTCCCAGAGACCTTGAAAGAAAGCAAGAGTTGTTCTGGCTGACGCCTTGGTTAGGGGAGCCAGGCCAGGATGTTTGGAATTTTTGGAGGCCGGTGCTGGGAAAAAGTGAACAAAAGGTGCTTTTGAGGATAGAGTGGCCAGGAAAGCCCGCAGCCCCAAAGTCTGGGTGGCAATGCAAGTTGTTCCCAGAGAATGAAGGAAAGAAACCGTTGTTCTGGCTGCCAGCTTGGGTGTGGGAGCCAGGCCAGGACGTTTGGAATTTTTATGGGCCGGTGCTGGAAAAATGTTAAGAAAAAAGGTACTTTTGAGGATAGAGTGGCCAGGAAAGCCCGCAGCCCCAAAGTCTGGGTGGCAATGCAAGTAGTTCCCAGAGACCTTGAAAGAAAGCAAGACTTGGTCTGGCTGACGCCTTGGTTGGGGGAGCCAGGCCAGGATGTTTGGAATTTTTGGAGGCCGGTGCTGGGAAAAAGTGAACAAAAGGTGCTTTTGAGGATAGAGTGGCCAGGAAAGCCCACAGCCCCAAAGTCTGGGTGGCAATGCAAGTAGTTCCCAGAGACCTTGAAAGAAAGCAAGAGTTGTTCTGGCTGCCACCTTGGGTGTGGGACTCAGCTCCGGACGTTTGGAATTTTTATGGGCCGGTGCTGGAAAAATGTTAAGAAAAAAGTTGCTTTTGAGGATAGAGTGGCCAGGAAAGCCCGCAGCCCCAAAGTCTGGGTGGCAATGCAAGTAGTTCCCAGAGACCTTGAAAGAAAGCAAGAGTTGTTCTGGCTGCCACCTTGGTTGTGGGAGCCAGGCCAGGATGTTTGGAATTTTTGGAGGCCAGTGCTGGGAAAAGGTGAAAAAAAGGTGCTTTTGAGGATAGAGTGGCCAGGAAAGCCCGCAGCCCCAAAGTCTGGGTGGCAATGCAAGTAGTTCCCAGAGACCTTGAAAGAAAGGAAGAGTTGTTCTCGCTGCCACCATGGGTGTGGGACTCAGCTCCGGACGTTTGGAATTTTTATGGGCCGGTGCTGGGGAAAAGGTTAAGGAAAATGTGCTTTTGAGGATAGAATGGCCAGGAAAGCCCGCAGCCCCAAAGTCTGGGTGGCAATGCAAGTAGTTCCCAGAGACCTTGAAAGAAAGCAAGTCTTGGTCTGGCTGCCAGCTTGGTTGTGGGAGCCAGGCCAGGACGTTTGGAATTTTGAAGTCCGGTGCTGGGAAAAAGTGAACAAAAGGTGCTTTTGAGGATAGAGTGGCCAGGAAAGCCCGCAGCCCCAAAGTCTGGGTGGCAATGCAAGTAGTTCCCAGAGACCTTGAAAGAAAGCAAGAGTTGTTCTCGCTGCCACCATGGGTGTGGGAGTCACCTCCGGACTTTTGGAATTTTTATGAACCGGTGCTGGGAAAAAGGTTAAGAAAAAAGGTGCTTTTGAGGATAGAGTGGCCAGGAAAGCCCGCAGCCCCAAAGTCTGGGTGGCAATGCAAGTAGTTCCCAGAGAATGAGGGAAAGAAACCGTTGTTCTGGCTGCCAGCTTGGGTGTGGGGGTCAGCTCCTGACGTTTGGAATTTTTATGGGCCGGTGCTGGAAAAATGTTAAGAAAAAAGGTGCTTTTGAGGATAGAGTGGCCAGGAAAGCCCGCACCCCAAAGTCTGGGTGGCAATGCAAGTAGTTCCCAGAGACCTTGAAAGAAAGCAAGAGTTGTCCTGGCTGACGCCTTGGTTGGGGGAGCCAGGCCAGGATGTTTGGAATTTTTGGAGGCCGGTGCTGGGAAAAAGTGAACAAAAGGTGCTTTTGAGGATAGAGTGGCCAGGAAAGCCCACAGCCCCAAAGTCTGGGTGGCAATGCAAGTAGTTCCCAGAGACCTTGACAGAAAGCAATAGTTGTTCTGGCTGCCACCTTGGTTGGGGGAGCCAGGCCAGGACGTTTGGAATTTTTGGAGGTCAGTGCTGGGAAAAGGTGAAAAAAAGGTGCTTTTGAGGATGGAGTGGCCAGGAAAGCCCACAGCCCCAAAGTCTGGGTGGCAATGCAAGTAGTTCCCAGAGACCTTGAAAGAAAGCAAGAGTTGTTCTGGCTGCCACCTTGGTTGTAGGACTCAGCTCCGGACGTTCGGCATATTGGAGGCTGGCACTGGGAAAAAGTGAACAAAAGGTGCTTTTGAGGATAGAGTGGCCAGGAAAGCCCACAGCCCCAAAGTCTGGGTGGCAATGCAAGTAGTTCCCAGAGACCTTGAAAGAAAGCAAGAGTTGTTCTCGCTGCCACCATGGGTGTGGGACTCAGCTCCGGACGTTTGGAATTTTTATGGGCCGGTGTTGGGGAAAAGGTTAAGAAAAAAGGTGCTTTTGAGGATAGAGTGGCCAGGAAAGCCCGCAGCCCCAAAGTCTGGGTGGCAATGCAAGTAGTTCCCAGAGACCTTGAAAGAAAGCAAGAGTTGTTCTGGCTGACGCCTTGGTTGGGGGAGCCAGGCCAGGATGTTTGGAATTTTTGGAGGCCGGTGCTGGGAAAAAGTGAACAAAAGGTGCTTTTGAGGATAGAGTGGCCAGGAAAGCCCGCAGCCCCAAAGTCTGGGTGGCAATGCAAGTAGTTCCCAGAGACCTTGAAAGAAAGCAAGAGTTGTTCTGGCTGCCAGCTTGGGTGTGGGAGTCAGCTCCGGACGTTTGGAATATTTATGGGCTGGTGCTGGGGAAAAGGTTAAGAAAAAAGGTGCTTTTGAGGATAGAGTGGCCAGGAAAGCCCACACCCCAAAGTCTGGGTGGCAATGCAAGTAGTTCCCAGAGAATGAGGGAAAGAAACCGTTGTTCTGGCTGCCAGCTTGGGTGTGGGGGTCAGCTCCTGACGTTTGGAATTTTTATGGGCCGGTGCTGGAAAAATGTTAAGAAAAAAGGTGCTTTTGAGGATAGAGTGGCCAGGAAAGCCCGCACCCCAAAGTCTGGGTGGCAATGCAAGTAGTTCCCAGAGACCTTGAAAGAAAGCAAGAGTTGTTCTGGCTGACGCCTTGGTTGGGGGAGCCAGGCCAGGATGTTTGGAATTTTTGGAGGCCGGTGCTGGGAAAAAGTGAACAAAAGGTGCTTTTGAGGATAGAGTGGCCAGGAAAGCCCACAGCCCCAAAGTCTGGGTGGCAATGCAAGTAGTTCCCAGAGACCTTGAAAGAAAGCAAGAGTTGTTCTGGCTGCCACCTTGGTTGGGGGAGCCAGGCCAGGACGTTTGGAATTTTTGGAGGTCAGTGCTGGGAAAAGGTGAAAAAAAGGTGCTTTTGAGGATGGAGTGGCCAGGAAAGCCCACAGCCCCAAAGTCTGGGTGGCAATGCAAGTAGTTCCCAGAGACCTTGAAAGAAAGCAAGACTTGGTCTGGCTGCCACCTTGGTTGTAGGACTCAGCTCCGGACGTTCGGCATATTGGTGGCTGGCACTGGGAAAAAGTGAACAAAAGGTGCTTTTGAGGATAGAGTGGCCAGGAAAGCCCACAGCCCCAAAGTCTGGGTGGCAATGCAAGTAGTTCCCAGAGACCTTGAAAGAAAGCAAGAGTTGTTCTCGCTGCCACCATGGGTGTGGGAGTCAGCTCCGGACGTTTGGAATTTTTATGGGCCGGTGTTGGGGAAAAGGTTAAGAAAAAAGGTGCTTTTGAGGATAGAGTGGCCAGGAAAGCCCGCAGCCCCAAAGTCTGGGTGGCAATGCAAGTAGTTCCCAGAGACCTTGAAAGAAAGCAAGAGTTGTTCTGGCTGACGCCTTGGTTGGGGGAGCCAGGCCAGGATGTTTGGAATTTTTGGAGGCCGGTGCTGAGAAAAAGTGAACAAAAGGTGCTTTTGAGGATAGAGTGGCCAGGAAAGCCCGCAGCCCCAAAGTCTGGGTGGCAATGCAAGTAGTTCCCAGAGACCTTGAAAGAAAGCAAGAGTTGTTCTGGCTGCCAGCTTGGGTGTGGGAGTCAGCTCCGGACGTTTGGAATATTTATGGGCCGGTGCTGGGGAAAAGGTTAAGAAAAAAGGTGCTTTTGAGGATAGAGTGGCCAGGAAAGCCCGCAGCCCCAAAGTCTGGGTGGCAATGCAAGTAGTTCCCAGAGACCTTGAAAGAAAGCAAGAGTTGTTCTCGCTGCCACCATGGGTGTGGGACTCAGCTCCTGACGTTTGGAATTTTTATGGGCCGGTGCTGGGAAAAAGGTTAAGAAAAAAGGTGCTTTTGAGGATAGAGTGGCCAGGAAAGCCCGCAGCCCCAAAGTCTGGGTGGCAATGCAAGTAGTTCCCAGAGAATGAGGGAAAGAAACCGTTGTTCTGGCTGCCAGCTTGGGTGTGGGGGTCAGCTCCTGACGTTTGGAATTTTTATGGGCCGGTGCTGGAAAAATGTTAAGAAAAAAGGTGCTTTTGAGGATAGAGTGGCCAGGAAAGCCCGCACCCCAAAGTCTGGGTGGCAATGCAAGTAGTTCCCAGAGACCTTGAAAGAAAGCAAGAGTTGTTCTGGCTGACGCCTTGGTTAGGGGAGCCAGGCCAGGATGTTTGGAATTTTTGGAGGCCGGTGCTGGGAAAAAGTGAACAAAAGGTGCTTTTGAGGATAGAGTGGCCAGGAAAGCCCACAGCCCCAAAGTCTGGGTGGCAATGCAAGTTGTTCCCAGAGAATGAAGGAAAGAAACCGTTGTTCTGGCTGCCAGCTTGGGTGTGGGAGCCAGGCCAGGACGTTTGGAATTTTTATGGGCCGGTGCTGGAAAAATGTTAAGAAAAAAGGTGCTTTTGAGGATAGAGTGGCCAGGAAAGCCCGCAGCCCCAAAGTCTGGGTGGCAATGCAAGTAGTTCCCAGAGACCTTGAAAGAAGGCAAGACTTGGTCTGGCTGACGCCTTGGTTGGGGGAGCCAGGCCAGGATGTTTGGAATTTTTGGAGGCCGGTGCTGGGAAAAAGTGAACAAAAGGTGCTTTTGAGGATAGAGTGGCCAGGAAAGCCCACAGCCCCAAATTCTGGGTGGCAATGCAAGTAGTTCCCAGAGACCTTGAAAGAAAGCAAGAGTTGTTCTCGCTGCCACCTTGGGTGTGGGACTCAGCTCCGGACGTTTGGAATTTTTATGGGCCGGTGCTGGAAAAATGTTAAGAAAAAAGGTGCTTTTGAGGATAGAGTGGCCAGGAAAGCCCGCAGCCCCAAAGTCTGGGTGGCAATGCAAGTAGTTCCCAGAGACCTTGAAAGAAAGCAAGAGTTGTTCTGGCTGCCAGCTTGGTTGTGGGAGCCAGGCCAGGATGTTTGGAATTTTTGGAGGCCAGTGCTGGGAAAAGGTGAAAAAAAGGTGCTTTTGAGGATAGAGTGGCCAGGAAAGCCCGCAGCCCCAAAGTCTGGGTGGCAATGCAAGTAGTTCCCAGAGACCTTGAAAGAAAGGAAGAGTTGTTCTCGCTGCCACCATGGGTGTGGGACTCAGCTCCGGACGTTTGGAATTTTTATGGGCCGGTGCTGGGGAAAAGGTTAAGGAAAATGTGCTTTTGAGGATAGAATGGCCAGGAAAGCCCGCAGCCCCAAAGTCTGGGTGGCAATGCAAGTAGTTCCCAGAGACCTTGAAAGAAAGCAAGTCTTGGTCTGGCTGCCAGCTTGGTTGTGGGAGCCAGGCCAGGACGTTTGGAATTTTGAAGTCCGGTGCTGGGAAAAAGTGAACAAAAGGTGCTTTTGAGGATAGAGTGGCCAGGAAAGCCCGCAGCCCCAAAGTCTGGGTGGCAATGCAAGTAGTTCCCAGAGACCTTGAAAGAAAGCAAGAGTTGTTCTCGCTGCCACCATGGGTGTGGGAGTCACCTCCGGACTTTTGGAATTTTTATGGGCCGGTGCTGGGAAAAAGGTTAAGAAAAAAGGTGCTTTTGAGGATAGAGTGGCCAGGAAAGCCCGCAGCCCCAAAGTCTGGGTGGCAATGCAAGTAGTTCCCAGAGAATGAGGGAAAGAAACCGTTGTTCTGGCTGCCAGCTTGGGTGTGGGGGTCAGCTCCTGACGTTTGGAATTTTTATGGGCCGGTGCTGGAAAAATGTTAAGAAAAAAGGTGCTTTTGAGGATAGAGTGGCCAGGAAAGCCCGCACCCCAAAGTCTGGGTGGCAATGCAAGTAGTTCCCAGAGACCTTGAAAGAAAGCAAGAGTTGTTCTGGCTGACGCCTTGGTTGGGGGAGCCAGGCCAGGATGTTTGGAATTTTTGGAGGCCGGTGCTGGGAAAAAGTGAACAAAAGGTGCTTTTGAGGATAGAGTGGCCAGGAAAGCCCACAGCCCCAAAGTCTGGGTGGCAATGCAAGTAGTTCCCAGAGACCTTGAAAGAAAGCAAGAGTTGTTCTCGCTGCCACCTTGGTTGGGGGAGCCAGGCCAGGACGTTTGGAATTTTTGGAGGTCAGTGCTGGGAAAAGGTGAAAAAAAGGTGCTTTTGAGGATGGAGTGGCCAGGAAAGCCCACAGCCCCAAAGTCTGGGTGGCAATGCAAGTAGTTCCCAGAGACCTTGAAAGAAAGCAAGAGTTGTTCTGGCTGCCACCTTGGTTGTAGGACTCAGCTCCGGACGTTCGGCATATTGGAGGCTGGCACTGGGAAAAAGTGAACAAAAGGTGCTTTTGAGGATAGAGTGGCCAGGAAAGCCCACAGCCCCAAAGTCTGGGTGGCAATGCAAGTAGTTCCCAGAGACCTTGAAAGAAAGCAAGAGTTGTTCTCGCTGCCACCATGGGTGTGGGACTCAGCTCCGGACGTTTGGAATTTTTATGGGCCGGTGTTGGGGAAAAGGTTTAGAAAAAAGGTGCTTTTGAGGATAGAGTGGCCAGGAAAGCCCGCAGCCCCAAAGTCTGGGTGGCAATGCAAGTAGTTCCCAGAGACCTTGAAAGAAAGCAAGAGTTGTTCTGGCTGACGCCTTGGTTGGGGGAGCCAGGCCAGGATGTTTGGAATTTTTGGAGGCCGGTGCTGGGAAAAAGTGAACAAAAGGTGCTTTTGAGGATAGAGTGGCCAGGAAAGCCCGCAGCCCCAAAGTCTGGGTGGCAATGCAAGTAGTTCCCAGAGACCTTGAAAGAAAGCAAGAGTTGTTCTGGCTGCCAGCTTGGGTGTGGGAGTCAGCTCCGGACGTTTGGAATATTTATGGGCCGGTGCTGGGGAAAAGGTTAAGAAAAAAGGTGCTTTTGAGGATAGAGTGGCCAGGAAAGCCCGCAGCCCCAAAGTCTGGGTGGCAATGCAAGTAGTTCCCAGAGACCTTGAAAGAAAGCAAGAGTTGTTCTCGCTGCCACCATGGGTGTGGGACTCAGCTCCGGACGTTTGGAATTTTTATGGGCCGGTGCTGGGAAAAAGGTTAAGAAAAAAGGTGCTTTTGAGGATAGAGTGGCCAGGAAAGCCCGCAGCCCCAAAGTCTGGGTGGCAATGCAAGTAGTTCCCAGAGAATGAGGGAAAGAAACCGTTGTTCTGGCTGCCAGCTTGGGTGTGGGGGTCAACTCCTGACGTTTGGAATTTTTATGGGCCGGTGCTGGAAAAATGTTAAGAAAAAAGGTGCTTTTGAGGATAGAGTGGCCAGGAAAGCCCGCACCCCAAAGTCTGGGTGGCAATGCAAGTAGTTCCCAGAGACCTTGAAAGAAAGCAAGAGTTGTTCTGGCTGACGCCTTGGTTAGGGGAGCCAGGCCAGGATGTTTGGAATTTTTGGAGGCCGGTGCTGGGAAAAAGTGAACAAAAGGTGCTTTTGAGGATAGAGTGGCCAGGAAAGCCCACAGCCCCAAAGTCTGGGTGGCAATGCAAGTTGTTCCCAGAGAATGAAGGAAAGAAACCGTTGTTCTGGCTGCCAGCTTGGGTGTGGGAGCCAGGCCAGGACGTTTGGAATTTTTATGGGCCGGTGCTGGAAAAATGTTAAGAAAAAAGGTGCTTTTGAGGATAGAGTGGCCAGGAAAGCCCGCAGCCCCAAAGTCTGGGTGGCAATGCAAGTAGTTCCCAGAGACCTTGAAAGAAGGCAAGACTTGGTCTGGCTGACGCCTTGGTTGTGGGAGCCAGGCCAGGATGTTTGGAATTTTTGGAGGCCGGTGCTGGGAAAAAGTGAACAAAAGGTGCTTTTGAGGATAGAGTGGCCAGGAAAGCCCACAGCCCCAAAGTCTGGGTGGCAATGCAAGTAGTTCCCAGAGACCTTGAAAGAAAGCAAGAGTTGTTCTCGCTGCCACCTTGGGTGTGGGAGTCAGCTCCGGACGTTTGGAATTTTTATGGGCCGGTGCTGGAAAAATGTTAAGAAAAAAGTTGCTTTTGAGGATAGAGTGGCCAGGAAAGCCCGCAGCCCCAAAGTCTGGGTGGCAATGCAAGTAGTTCCCAGAGACCTTGAAAGAAAGCAAGAGTTGTTCTGGCTGCCACCTTGGTTGTGGGAGCCAGGCCAGGATGTTTGGAATTTTTGGAGGCCAGTGCTGGGAAAAGGTGAAAAAAAGGTGCTTTTGAGGATAGAGTGGCCAGGAAAGCCCGCAGCCCCAAAGTCTGGGTGGCAATGCAAGTAGTTCCCAGAGACCTTGAAAGAAAGCAAGAGTTGTTCTCGCTGCCACCATGGGTGTGGGACTCAGCTCCGGACGTTTGGAATTTTTATGGGCCGGTGCTGGGAAAAAGGTTAAGAAAAAAGGTGCTTTTGAGGATAGAGTGGCCAGGAAAGCCCGCAGCCCCAAAGTCTGGGTGGCAATGCAAGTAGTTCCCAGAGAATGAGGGAAAGAAACCGTTGTTCTGGCTGCCAGCTTGGGTGTGGGGGTCAGCTCCTGACGTTTGGAATTTTTATGGGCCGGTGCTGGAAAAATGTTAAGAAAAAAGGTGCTTTTGAGGATAGAGTGGCCAGGAAAGCCCGCACCCCAAAGTCTGGATGGCAATGCAAGTAGTTCCCAGAGACCTTGAAAGAAAGCAAGAGTTGTTCTGGCTGACGCCTTGGTTAGGGGAGCCAGGCCAGGATGTTTGGAATTTTTGGAGGCCGGTGCTGGGAAAAAGTGAACAAAAGGTGCTTTTGAGGATAGAGTGGCCAGGAAAGCCCACAGCCCCAAAGTCTGGGTGGCAATGCAAGTTGTTCCCAGAGAATGAAGGAAAGAAACCGTTGTTCTGGCTGCCAGCTTGGGTGTGGGAGCCAGGCCAGGACGTTTGGAATTTTTATGGGCCGGTGCTGGAAAAATGTTAAGAAAAAAGGTGCTTTTGAGGATAGAGTGGCCAGGAAAGCCCGCAGCCCCAAAGTCTGGGTGGCAATGCAAGTAGTTCCCAGAGACCTTGAAAGAAGGCAAGACTTGGTCTGGCTGACGCCTTGGTTGTGGGAGCCAGGCCAGGATGTTTGGAATTTTTGGAGGCCGGTGCTGGGAAAAAGTGAACAAAAGGTGCTTTTGAGGATAGAGTGGCCAGGAAAGCCCACAGCCCCAAAGTCTGGGTGGCAATGCAAGTAGTTCCCAGAGACCTTGAAAGAAAGCAAGAGTTGTTCTCGCTGCCACCTTGGGTGTGGGAGTCAGCTCCGGACGTTTGGAATTTTTATGGGCCGGTGCTGGAAAAATGTTAAGAAAAAAGTTGCTTTTGAGGATAGAGTGGCCAGGAAAGCCCGCAGCCCCAAAGTCTGGGTGGCAATGCAAGTAGTTCCCAGAGACCTTGAAAGAAAGCAAGAGTTGTTCTGGCTGCCACCTTGGTTGTGGGAGCCAGGCCAGGATGTTTGGAATTTTTGGAGGCCAGTGCTGGGAAAAGGTGAAAAAAAGGTGCTTTTGAGGATAGAGTGGCCAGGAAAGCCCGCAGCCCCAAAGTCTGGGTGGCAATGCAAGTAGTTCCCAGAGACCTTGAAAGAAAGCAAGAGTTGTTCTGGCTGCCATCTTGGGTGTGGGAGTCAGCTCCGGACGTTTGGAATATTTATGGGCCGGTGCTGGGGAAAAGGTTAAGAAAAAAGGTGCTTTTGAGGATAGAGTGGCCAGGAAAGCCCGCAGCCCCAAAGTCTGGGTGGCAATGCAAGTAGTTCCCAGAGAATGAGGGAAAGAAACCGTTGTTCTGGCTGCCAGCTTGGGTGTGGGGGTCAGCTCCTGACGTTTGGAATTTTTATGGGCCGGTGCTGGAAAAATGTTAAGAAAAAAGGTGCTTTTGAGGATAGAGTGGCCAGGAAAGCCCGCACCCCAAAGTCTGGGTGGCAATGCAAGTAGTTCCCAGAGACCTTGAAAGAAAGCAAGAGTTGTTCTGGCTGACGCCTTGGTTAGGGGAGCCAGGCCAGGATGTTTGGAATTTTTGGAGGCCGGTGCTGGGAAAAAGTGAACAAAAGGTGCTTTTGAGGATAGAGTGGCCAGGAAAGCCCACAGCCCCAAAGTCTGGGTGGCAATGCAAGTTGTTCCCAGAGAATGAAGGAAAGAAACCGTTGTTCTGGCTGCCAGCTTGGGTGTGGGAGCCAGGCCAGGACGTTTGGAATTTTTATGGGCCGGTGCTGGAAAAATGTTAAGAAAAAAGGTGCTTTTGAGGATAGAGTGGCCAGGAAAGCCCGCAGCCCCAAAGTCTGGGTGGCAATGCAAGTAGTTCCCAGAGACCTTGAAAGAAGGCAAGACTTGGTCTGGCTGACGCCTTGGTTGTGGGAGCCAGGCCAGGATGTTTGGAATTTTTGGAGGCCGGTGCTGGGAAAAAGTGAACAAAAGGTGCTTTTGAGGATAGAGTGGCCAGGAAAGCCCACAGCCCCAAAGTCTGGGTGGCAATGCAAGTAGTTCCCAGAGACCTTGAAAGAAAGCAAGAGTTGTTCTCGCTGCCACCTTGGGTGTGGGACTCAGCTCCGGACGTTTGGAATTTTTATGGGCCGGTGCTGGAAAAATGTTAAGAAAAAAGTTGCTTTTGAGGATAGAGTGGCCAGGAAAGCCCGCAGCCCCAAAGTCTGGGTGGCAATGCAAGTAGTTCCCAGAGACCTTGAAAGAAAGCAAGAGTTGTTCTGGCTGCCACCTTGGTTGTGGGAGCCAGGCCAGGATGTTTGGAATTTTTGGAGGCCAGTGCTGGGAAAAGGTGAAAAAAAGGTGCTTTTGAGGATAGAGTGGCCAGGAAAGCCCGCAGCCCCAAAGTCTGGGTGGCAATGCAAGTAGTTCCCAGAGACCTTGAAAGAAAGGAAGAGTTGTTCTCGCTGCCACCATGGGTGTGGGACTCAGCTCCGGACGTTTGGAATTTTTATGGGCCGGTGCTGGGGAAAAGGTTAAGGAAAATGTGCTTTTGAGGATAGAATGGCCAGGAAAGCCCGCAGCCCCAAAGTCTGGGTGGCAATGCAAGTAGTTCCCAGAGACCTTGAAAGAAAGCAAGTCTTGGTCTGGCTGCCAGCTTGGTTGTGGGAGCCAGGCCAGGACGTTTGGAATTTTGAAGTCCGGTGCTGGGAAAAAGTGAACAAAAGGTGCTTTTGAGGATAGAGTGGCCAGGAAAGCCCGCAGCCCCAAAGTCTGGGTGGCAATGCAAGTAGTTCCCAGAGACCTTGAAAGAAAGCAAGAGTTGGTCTCGCTGCCACCATGGGTGTGGGACTCAGCTCCGGACGTTTGGAATTTTTGGAGGCCGGTGCTGGGAAAAAGGTTAAGAAAAAAGGTGCTTTTGAGGATAGAGTGGCCAGGAAAGCCCGCACCCCAAAGTCTGGGTGGCAATGCAAGTAGTTCCCAGAGACCTTGAAAGAAAGCAAGAGTTGTTCTGGCTGATGCCTTGGTTAGGGGAGCCAGGCCAGGATGTTTGGAATTTTTGGAGGCCGGTGCTGGGAAAAAGTGAACAAAAGGTGCTTTTGAGGATAGAGTGGCCAGGAAAGCCCACAGCCCCAAAGTCTGGGTGGCAATGCAAGTAGTTCCCAGAGAATGAAGGAAAGAAACCGTTGTTCTGGCTGCCAGCTTGGGTGTGGGAGCCAGGCCAGGACGTTTGGAATTTTTATGGGCCGGTGCTGGAAAAATGTTAAGAAAAAAGGTGCTTTTGAGGATAGAGTGGCCAGGAAAGCCCGCAGCCCCAAAGTCTGGGTGGCAATGCAAGTAGTTCCCAGAGACCTTGAAAGAAAGCAAGTCTTGGTCTGGCTGCCAGCTTGGTTGTGGGAGCCAGGCCAGGACGTTTGGAATTTTGAAGTCCGGTGCTGGGAAAAAGTGAACAAAAGGTGCTTTTGAGGATAGAGTGGCCAGGAAAGCCCGCAGCCCCAAAGTCTGGGTGGCAATGCAAGTAGTTCCCAGAGACCTTGAAAGAAAGCAAGAGTTGTTCTGGCTGCCACCATGGGTGTGGGACTCAGCTCCGGACGTTTGGAATTTTTGGAGGCCGGTGCTGGGAAAAAGGTTAAGAAAAAAGGTGCTTTTGAGGATAGAGTGGCCAGGAAAGCCCGCAGCCCCAAAGTCTGGGTGGCAATGCAAGTAGTTCCCAGAGAATGAGGGAAAGAAACCGTTGTTCTGGCTGCCAGCTTGGGTGTGGGGGTCAGCTCCTGACGTTTGGAATTTTTATGGGCCGGTGCTGGAAAAATGTTAAGAAAAAAGGTGCTTTTGAGGATAGAGTGGCCAGGAAAGCCCGCACCCCAAAGTCTGGGTGGCAATGCAAGTAGTTCCCAGAGACCTTGAAAGAAAGCAAGAGTTGTTCTGGCTGACGCCTTGGTTGGGGGAGCCAGGCCAGGATGTTTGGAATTTTTGGAGGCCGGTGCTGGGAAAAAGTGAACAAAAGGTGCTTTTGAGGATAGAGTGGCCAGGAAAGCCCACAGCCCCAAAGTCTGGGTGGCAATGCAAGTTGTTCCCAGAGAATGAAGGAAAGAAACCGTTGTTCTGGCTGCCAGCTTGGGTGTGGGAGCCAGGCCAGGACGTTTGGAATTTTTATGGGCCGGTGCTGGAAAAATGTTAAGAAAAAAGGTGCTTTTGAGGATAGAGTGGCCAGGAAAGCCCGCAGCCCCAAAGTCTGGGTGGCAATGCAAGTAGTTCCCAGAGACCTTGAAAGAAAGCAAGACTTGGTCTGGCTGACGCCTTGGTTGTAGGACTCAGCTCCGGACGTTCGGCATATTGGAGGCTGGCACTGGGAAAAAGTGAACAAAAGGTGCTTTTGAGGATAGAGTGGCCAGGAAAGCCCACAGCCCCAAAGTCTGGGTGGCAATGCAAGTAGTTCCCAGAGACCTTGAAAGAAAGCAAGAGTTGTTCTGGCTGCCACCTTGGTTGGGGGAGCCAGGCCAGGACGTTTGGAATTTTTGGAGGTCAGTGCTGGGAAAAGGTGAAAAAAAGGTGCTTTTGAGGATGGAGTGGCCAGGAAAGCCCACAGCCCCAAAGTCTGGGTGGCAATGCAAGGAGTTCCCAGAGACCTTGAAAGAAAGCAAGAGTTGTTCTGGCTGCCACCTTGGTTGTAGGACTCAGCTCCGGACGTTCGGCATATTGGAGGCTGGCACTGGGAAAAAGTGAACAAAAGGTGCTTTTGAGGATAGAGTGGCCAGGAAAGCCCACAGCCCCAAAGTCTGGGTGGCAATGCAAGTAGTTCCCAGAGACCTTGAAAGAAAGCAAGAGTTGTTCTCGCTGCCACCATGGGTGTGGGACTCAGCTCCGGACGTTTGGAATTTTTATGGGCCGGTGTTGGGGAAAAGGTTAAGAAAAAAGGTGCTTTTGAGGATAGAGTGGCCAGGAAAGCCCGCAGCCCCAAAGTCTGGGTGGCAATGCAAGTAGTTCCCAGAGAATGAGGGAAAGAAACCGTTGTTCTGGCTGCCAGCTTGGGTGTGGGGGTCAGCTCCTGACGTTTGGAATTTTTATGGGCCGGTGCTGGAAAAATGTTAAGAAAAAAGGTGCTTTTGAGGATAGAGTGGCCAGGAAAGCCCGCACCCCAAAGTCTGGGTGGCAATGCAAGTAGTTCCCAGAGACCTTGAAAGAAAGCAAGAGTTGTTCTGGCTGACGCCTTGGTTAGGGGAGCCAGGCCAGGATGTTTGGAATTTTTGGAGGCCGGTGCTGGGAAAAAGTGAACAAAAGGTGCTTTTGAGGATAGAGTGGCCAGGAAAGCCCACAGCCCCAAAGTCTGGGTGGCAATGCAAGTTGTTCCCAGAGAATGAAGGAAAGAAACCGTTGTTCTGGCTGCCAGCTTGGGTGTGGGAGCCAGGCCAGGACGTTTGGAATTTTTATGGGCCGGTGCTGGAAAAATGTTAAGAAAAAAGGTGCTTTTGAGGATAGAGTGGCCAGGAAAGCCCGCAGCCCCAAAGTCTGGGTGGCAATGCAAGTAGTTCCCAGAGACCTTGAAAGAAGGCAAGACTTGGTCTGGCTGACGCCTTGGTTGTGGGAGCCAGGCCAGGATGTTTGGAATTTTTGGAGGCCGGTGCTGGGAAAAAGTGAACAAAAGGTGCTTTTGAGGATAGAGTGGCCAGGAAAGCCCACAGCCCCAAAGTCTGGGTGGCAATGCAAGTAGTTCCCAGAGACCTTGAAAGAAAGCAAGAGTTGTTCTCGCTGCCACCTTGGGTGTGGGACTCAGCTCCGGACGTTTGGAATTTTTATGGGCCGGTGCTGGAAAAATGTTAAGAAAAAAGTTGCTTTTGAGGATAGAGTGGCCAGGAAAGCCCGCAGCCCCAAAGTCTGGGTGGCAATGCAAGTAGTTCCCAGAGACCTTGAAAGAAAGCAAGAGTTGTTCTGGCTGCCACCTTGGTTGTGGGAGCCAGGCCAGGATGTTTGGAATTTTTGGAGGCCAGTGCTGGGAAAAGGTGAAAAAAAGGTGCTTTTGAGGATAGAGTGGCCAGGAAAGCCCGCAGCCCCAAAGTCTGGGTGGCAATGCAAGTAGTTCCCAGAGACCTTGAAAGAAAGCAAGAGTTGTTCTCGCTGCCACCATGGGTGTGGGACTCAGCTCCGGACGTTTGGAATTTTTATGGGCCGGTGCTGGGGAAAAGGTTAAGGAAAATGTGCTTTTGAGGATAGAATGGCCAGGAAAGCCCGCAGCCCCAAAGTCTGGGTGGCAATGCAAGTAGTTCCCAGAGACCTTGAAAGAAAGCAAGTCTTGGTCTGGCTGCCAGCTTGGTTGTGGGAGCCAGGCCAGGACGTTTGGAATTTTGAAGTCCGGTGCTGGGAAAAAGTGAACAAAAGGTGCTTTTGAGGATAGAGTGGCCAGGAAAGCCCGCAGCCCCAAAGTCTGGGTGGCAATGCAAGTAGTTCCCAGAGACCTTGAAAGAAAGCAAGAGTTGGTCTCGCTGCCACCATGGGTGTGGGAGTCAGCTCCGGACGTTTGGAATTTTTGGAGGCCGGTGCTGGAAAAATGTTAAGAAAAAAGGTGCTTTTGAGGATAGAGTGGCCAGGAAAGCCCGCAGCCCCAAAGTCTGGGTGGCAATGCAAGTAGTTCCCAGAGAATGAGGGAAAGAAACCGTTGTTCTGGCTGCCAGCTTGGGTGTGGGGGTCAGCTCCTGACGTTTGGAATTTTTATGGGCCGGTGCTGGAAAAATGTTAAGAAAAAAGGTGCTTTTGAGGATAGAGTGGCCAGGAAAGCCCGCACCCCAAAGTCTGGGTGGCAATGCAAGTAGTTCCCAGAGACCTTGAAAGAAAGCAAGAGTTGTTCTGGCTGACGCCTTGGTTGGGGGAGCCAGGCCAGGATGTTTGGAATTTTTGGAGGCCGGTGCTGGGAAAAAGTGAACAAAAGGTGCTTTTGAGGATAGAGTGGCCAGGAAAGCCCACAGCCCCAAAGTCTGGGTGGCAATGCAAGTAGTTCCCAGAGACCTTGAAAGAAAGCAAGAGTTGTTCTGGCTGCCACCTTGGTTGTAGGACTCAGCTCCGGACGTTCGGCATATTGGAGGCTGGCACTGGGAAAAAGTGAACAAAAGGTGCTTTTGAGGATAGAGTGGCCAGGAAAGCCCACAGCCCCAAAGTCTGGGTGGCAATGCAAGTAGTTCCCAGAGACCTTGAAAGAAAGCAAGAGTTGTTCTCGCTGCCACCATGGGTGTGGGACTCAGCTCCGGACGTTTGGAATTTTTATGGGCCGGTGTTGGGGAAAAGGTTAAGAAAAAAGGTGCTTTTGAGGATAGAGTGGCCAGGAAAGCCCGCAGCCCCAAAGTCTGGGTGGCAATGCAAGTAGTTCCCAGAGACCTTGAAAGAAAGCAAGAGTTGTTCTGGCTGACGCCTTGGTTGGGGGAGCCAGGCCAGGATGTTTGGAATTTTTGGAGGCCGGTGCTGGGAAAAAGTGAACAAAAGGTGCTTTTGAGGATAGAGTGGCCAGGAAAGCCCGCAGCCCCAAAGTCTGGGTGGCAATGCAAGTAGTTCCCAGAGACCTTGAAAGAAAGCAAGAGTTGTTCTGGCTGCCAGCTTGGGTGTGGGACTCAGCTCCGGACGTTTGGAATATTTATGGGCCGGTGCTGGGGAAAAGGTTAAGAAAAAAGGTGCTTTTGAGGATAGAGTGGCCAGGAAAGCCCGCAGCCCCAAAGTCTGGGTGGCAATGCAAGTAGTTCCCAGAGACCTTGAAAGAAAGCAAGAGTTGTTCTCGCTGCCACCATGGGTGTGGGAGTCAGCTCCGGACGTTTGGAATTTTTATGGGCCGGTGCTGGGGAAAAGGTTAAGAAAAAAGGTGCTTTTGAGGATAGAGTGGCCAGGAAAGCCCGCAGCCCCAAAGTCTGGGTGGCAATGCAAGTAGTTCCCAGAGAATGAGGGAAAGAAACCGTTGTTCTGGCTGCCAGCTTGGGTGTGGGGGTCAGCTCCTGACGTTTGGAATTTTTATGGGCCGGTGCTGGAAAAATGTTAAGAAAAAAGGTGCTTTTGAGGATAGAGTGGCCAGGAAAGCCCGCACCCCAAAGTCTGGGTGGCAATGCAAGTAGTTCCCAGAGACCTTGAAAGAAAGCAAGAGTTGTTCTGGCTGACGCCTTGGTTAGGGGAGCCAGGCCAGGATGTTTGGAATTTTTGGAGGCCGGTGCTGGGAAAAAGTGAACAAAAGGTGCTTTTGAGGATAGAGTGGCCAGGAAAGCCCACAGCCCCAAAGTCTGGGTGGCAATGCAAGTTGTTCCCAGAGAATGAAGGAAAGAAACCGTTGTTCTGGCTGCCAGCTTGGGTGTGGGAGCCAGGCCAGGACGTTTGGAATTTTTATGGGCCGGTGCTGGAAAAAGGTTAAGAAAAAAGGTGCTTTTGAGGATAGAGTGGCCAGGAAAGCCCGCAGCCCCAAAGTCTGGGTGGCAATGCAAGTAGTTCCCAGAGACCTTGAAAGAAGGCAAGACTTGGTCTGGCTGACGCCTTGGTTGGGGGAGCCAGGCCAGGACGTTTGGAATTTTTGGAGGCCGGTGCTGGGAAAAAGTGAACAAAAGGTGCTTTTGAGGATAGAGTGGCCAGGAAAGCCCACAGCCCCAAAGTCTGGGTGGCAATGCAAGTAGTTCCCAGAGACCTTGAAAGAAAGCAAGAGTTGTTCTCGCTGCCACCTTGGGTGTGGGACTCAGCTCCGGACGTTTGGAATTTTTATGGGCCGGTGCTGGAAAAATGTTAAGAAAAAAGGTGCTTTTGAGGATAGAGTGGCCAGGAAAGCCCGCAGCCCCAAAGTCTGGCTGGCAATGCAAGTAGTTCCCAGAGACCTTGAAAGAAAGCAAGAGTTGTTCTGGCTGCCACCTTGGTTGTGGGAGCCAGGCCAGGACGTTTGGAATTTTTGAGGCCAGTGCTGGGAAAAAGGGAACAAAAGGTGCTTTTGAGGATAGAGTGGCCAGGAAAGCCCGCAGCCCCAAAGTCTGGGTGGCAATGCAAGTAGTTCCCAGAGGCGTTCATAAAAAGCAAGAGTTGTTCTGGCTGCCACCTTGGTTGTGGGAGCCAGGCCAGGACGTTTGGAATTTTTGGAGGCCAGTGCTGGGAAAAAGTGAACAAAAGGTGCTTTTGAGGATAGAGTGGCCAGGAAAGCCCGCAGCCCCAAAGTCTGGGTGGCAATGCAAGTAGTTCCCAGAGACCTTGAAAGAAAGCAAGACTTGGTCTGGCTGACGCCTTGGTTGGGGGAGCCAGGCCAGGACGTTTGGAATTTTTGGAGGTCGGTGCTGGGAAAAAGTGAACAAAAGGTGCTTTTGAGGATAGAGTGGCCAGGAAAGCCCACAGCCCCAAAGTCTGGGTGGCAATGCAAGTAGTTCCCAGAGAATGAAGGAAAGAAACCGTTGTTCTGGCTGCCAGCTTGGGTGTGGGGGTCAGCTCCTGACGTTTGGAATTTTTATGGGCCGGTGCTGGAAAAATGTTAAGAAAAAAGGTGCTTTTGAGGATAGAGTGGCCAGGAAAGCCCGCAGCCCCAAAGTCTGGGTGGCAATGCAAGTAGTTCCCAGAGACCTTGAAAGAAAGCAAGAGTTGTTCTGGCTGCCAGCTTGGGTGTGGGACTCAGCTCCGGATGTTTGGCATATTGGAGTCCGGTGCTGGGACAAAGTGAACAAAAGGTGCTTTTGAGGATAGAGTGGCCAGGAAAGCCCGCAGCCCCAAAGTCTGGGTGGCAATGCAAGTAGTTCCCAGAGACCTTGAAAGAAAGCAAGACTTGGTCTGGCTGACAACTTTGTTGGGGGAGCCAGGCCAGGACGTTTGGAATTTTTGGAGGCCAGTGCTGGGAAAAGGTGAAAAAAAGGTGCTTTTGAGGATAGAGTGGCCAGGAAAGCCCACAGCCCCAAAGTCTGGGTGGCAATGCAAGTAGTTCCCAGAGACCTTGAAAGAAAGCAAGAGTTGTTCTGGCTGCCAGCTTGGGTGTGGGGGTCAGCTCCTGACGTTTGGAATTTTTATGGGCCGGTGCTGGAAAAATGTTAAGAAAAAAGGCGCTTTTGAGGATAGAGTGGCCAGGAAAGCCCGCAGCCCCAAAGTCTGGGTGGCAATGCAAGTAGTTCCCAGAGACCTTGAAAGAAAGCAAGAGTTGTTCTGGCTGCCACCTTGGTTGTGGGAGCCAGGCCAGGACGTTTGGAATTTTTGGAGGCCAGTGCTGGGAAAAAGTGAACAAAAGGTGCTTTTGAGGATAGAGTGGCCAGGAAAGCCCGCAGCCCCAAAGTCTGGGTGGCAATGCAAGTAGTTCCCAGAGACCTTGAAAGAAAGCAAGACTTGGTCTGGCTGACGCCTTGGTTGGGGGAGCCAGGCCAGGATGTTTGGAATTTTTGGAGGCCGGTGCTGGGAAAAAGTGAACAAAAGGTGCTTTTGAGGATAGAGTGGCCAGGAAAGCCCGCAGCCCCGAAGTCTGGGTGGCAATGCAAGTAGTTCCCAGAGACCTTGAAAGAAAGCAAGAGTTGTTCTGGCTGCCAGCTTGGGTGTGGGACTCAGCTCCGGACGTTTGGAATATTTATGGGCCGGTGCTGGGGAAAAGGTTAAGAAAAAAGGTGCTTTTGAGGATAGAGTGGCCAGGAAAGCCCGCAGCCCCAAAGTCTGGGTGGCAATGCAAGTAGTTCCCAGAGACCTTGAAAGAAAGCAAGAGTTGTTCTCGCTGCCACCATGGGTGTGGGACTCAGCTCCGGACGTTTGGAATTTTTATGGGCCGGTGCTGGGAAAAAGGTTAAGAAAAAAGGTGCTTTTGAGGATAGAGTGGCCAGGAAAGCCCGCAGCCCCAAAGTCTGGGTGGCAATGCAAGTAGTTCCCAGAGAATGAGGGAAAGAAACCGTTGTTCTGGCTGCCAGCTTGGGTGTGGGGGTCAGCTCCTGACGTTTGGAATTTTTATGGGCCGGTGCTGGAAAAATGTTAAGAAAAAAGGTGCTTTTGAGGATAGAGTGGCCAGGAAAGCCCGCACCCCAAAGTCTGGGTGGCAATGCAAGTAGTTCCCAGAGACCTTGAAAGAAAGCAAGAGTTGTTCTGGCTGACGCCTTGGTTAGGGGAGCCAGGCCAGGATGTTTGGAATTTTTGGAGGCCGGTGCTGGGAAAAAGTGAACAAAAGGTGCTTTTGAGGATAGAGTGGCCAGGAAAGCCCACAGCCCCAAAGTCTGGGTGGCAATGCAAGTTGTTCCCAGAGAATGAAGGAAAGAAACCGTTGTTCTGGCTGCCAGCTTGGGTGTGGGAGCCAGGCCAGGACGTTTGGAATTTTTATGGGCCGGTGCTGGAAAAATGTTAAGAAAAAAGGTGCTTTTGAGGATAGAGTGGCCAGGAAAGCCCGCAGCCCCAAAGTCTGGGTGGCAATGCAAGTAGTTCCCAGAGACCTTGAAAGAAGGCAAGACTTGGTCTGGCTGACGCCTTGGTTGGGGGAGCCAGGCCAGGACGTTTGGAATTTTTGGAGGCCGGTGCTGGGAAAAAGTGAACAAAAGGTGCTTTTGAGGATAGAGTGGCCAGGAAAGCCCACAGCCCCAAAGTCTGGGTGGCAATGCAAGTAGTTCCCAGAGACCTTGAAAGAAAGCAAGAGTTGTTCTCGCTGCCACCTTGGGTGTGGGACTCAGCTCCGGACGTTTGGAATTTTTATGGGCCGGTGCTGGAAAAATGTTAAGAAAAAAGTTGCTTTTGAGGATAGAGTGGCCAGGAAAGCCCGCAGCCCCAAAGTCTGGCTGGCAATGCAAGTAGTTCCCAGAGACCTTGAAAGAAAGCAAGAGTTGTTCTGGCTGCCACCTTGGTTGTGGGAGCCAGGCCAGGACGTTTGGAATTTTTGAGGCCAGTGCTGGGAAAAAGGGAACAAAAGGTGCTTTTGAGGATAGAGTGGCCAGGAAAGCCCGCAGCCCCAAAGTCTGGGTGGCAATGCAAGTAGTTCCCAGAGGCGTTCATAAAAAGCAAGAGTTGTTCTGGCTGCCACCTTGGTTGTGGGAGCCAGGCCAGGACGTTTGGAATTTTTGGAGGCCGGTGCTGGGAAAAGGTGAAAAAAAGGTGCTTTTGAGGATAGAGTGGCCAGGAAAGCCCGCAGTCCCAAAGTCTGGGTGGCAATGCAAGTAGTTCCCAGAGACCTTGAAAGAAAGCAAGAGTTGTTCTGGCTGCCAGCTTGGGTGTGGGACTCAGCTCCTGACGTTTTGAATTTTTATGGGCCGGTGCTGGAAAAATGTTAAGAAAAAAGGTGCTTTTGAGGATAGAGTGGCCAGGAAAGCCCGCAGCCCCAAAGTCTGGGTGGCAATGCAAGTAGTTCCCAGAGACCTTGAAAGAAAGCAAGAGTTGTTCTGGCTGCCACCTTGGTTGTGGGAGCCAGGCCAGGACGTTTGGAAATTTTGGAGGCTGGTGCTGGGAAAAAGTGAACAAAAGGTGCTTTTGAGGATAGAGTGGCCAGGAAAGCCCGCAGCCCCAAAGTCTGGGTGGCAATGCAAGTAGTTCCCAGAGAATGAAGGAAAGAAACCGTTGTTCTGGCTGCCAGCTTGGGTGTGGGGGTCAGCTCCTGACATTTGGAATTTTTATGGGCCGGTGCTGGAAAAATGTTAAGAAAAAAGGTGCTTTTGAGGATAGAGTGGCCAGGAAAGCCCGCAGCCCCAAAGTCTGGGTGGCAATGCAAGTAGTTCCCAGAGACCTTGAAAGAAAGCAAGAGTTGTTCTGGCTGCCAGCTTGGGTGTGGGACTCAGCTCCGGATGTTTGGCATATTGGAGTCCGGTGCTGGGACAAAGTGAACAAAAGGTGCTTTTGAGGATAGAGTGGCCAGGAAAGCCCGCAGCCCCAAAGTCTGGGTGGCAATGCAAGTAGTTCCCAGAGACCTTGAAAGAAAGCAAGACTTGGTCTGGCTGACAACTTTGTTGGGGGAGCCAGGCCAGGACGTTTGGAATTTTTGGAGTCCGGTGCTGGGAAAAGGTGAAAAAAAGGTGCTTTTGAGGATAGAGTGGCCAGGAAAGCCCACAGCCCCAAAGTCTGGGTGGCAATGCAAGTAGTTCCCAGAGACCTTGAAAGAAAGCAAGAGTTGTTCTGGCTGCCAGCTTGGGTGTGGGGGTCAGCTCCTGACGTTTGGAATTTTTATGGGCCGGTGCTGGAAAAATGTTAAGAAAAAAGGTGCTTTTGAGGATAGAGTGGCCAGGAAAGCCCGCAGCCCCAAAGTCTGGGTGGCAATGCAAGTAGTTCCCAGAGACCTTGAAAGAAAGCAAGAGTTGTTCTCGCTGCCAGCTTGGTTGTGGGAGCCAGGACAGGACGTTTGGAATTTTTGGAGGCCAGTGCTGGGAAAAAGGGAACAAAAGGTGCTTTTGAGGATAGAGTGGCCAGGAAAGCCCGCAGCCCCAAAGTCTGGGTGGCAATGCAAGTAGTTCCCAGAGACCTTGAAAGAAAGCAAGACTTGGTCTGGCTGACGCCTTGGTTGGGGGAGCCAGGCCAGGAGGTTTGGAATTTTTGGAGGCCGGTGCTGGGAAAAAGTGAACAAAAGGTGCTTTTGAGGATAGAGTGGCCAGGAAAGCCCACAGCCCCAAAGTCTGGGTGGCAATGCAAGTAGTTCCCAGAGAATGAAGGAAAGAAACCGTTGTTCTGGCTGCCAGCTTGGGTGTGGGGGTCAGCTCCTGACGTTTGGAATTTTTATGGGCCGGTGCTGGAAAAATGTTAAGAAAAAAGGTGCTTTTGAGGATAGAGTGGCCAGGAAAGCCCGCAGCCCCAAAGTCTGGGTGGCAATGCAAGTAGTTCCCAGAGACCTTGAAAGAAAGCAAGAGTTGTTCTGGCTGCCAGCTTCGGTGTGGGACTCAGCTCCGGATGTTTGGCATATTGGAGTCCGGTGCTGGGACAAAGTGAACAAAAGGTGCTTTTGAGGATAGAGTGGCCAGGAAAGCCCGCAGCCCCAAAGTCTGGGTGGCAATGCAAGTAGTTCCCAGAGGCATTCATAAAAAGCAAGAGTTGTTCTGGCTGCCACCTTGGTTGTGGGAGCCAGGCCAGGACGTTTGGAATTTTTATGGGCCGGTGCTGGGAAAAGGTGAACAAAAGGTGCTTTTGAGGATAGAGTGGCCAGGAAAGCCCGCACCCCAAAGTCTGGGTGGCAATGCAAGTAGTTCCCAGAGACCTTGAAAGAAAGCATGACTTGGTCTGGCTGACGCCTTGGTTGGGGGAGCCAGGCCAGGATGTTTGGAATTTTTGGAGGCCGGTGCTGGGAAAAAGTGAACAAAAGGTGCTTTTGAGGATAGAGTGGCCAGGAAAGGCCACAGCCCCAAAGTCTGGGTGGCAATGCAAGTTGTTCCCAGAGAATGAAGGAAAGAAAACGTTGTTCTGGCTGCCAGCTTGGGTGTGGGGGTCAGCTCCTGACGTTTGGAATTTTTATGGGCCGGTGCTGGAAAAATGTTAAGAAAAAAGGTGCTTTTGAGGATAGAGTGGCCAGGAAAGCCCGCAGCCCCAAAGTCTGGGTGGCAATGCAAGTAGTTCCCAGAGACCTTGAAAGAAAGCAAGACTTGGTCTGGCTGATGCCTTGGTTGGGGGAGCCAGGCCAGGATGTTTGGAATTTTTGGAGGCCGGTGCTGGGAAAAAGTGAACAAAAGGTGCTTTTGAGGATAGAGTGGCCAGGAAAGCCCACAGCCCCAAAGTCTGGGTGGCAATGCAAGTAGTTCCCAGAGACCTTGAAAGAAAGCAAGAGTTGTTCTGGCTGCCACCATGGGTGTGGGGGTCACCTCCTGACGTTTGGAATTTTTATGGGCCGGTGCTGGAAAAATGTTAAGAAAAAAGTTGCTTTTGAGGATAGAGTGGCCAGGAAAGCCCGCAGCCCCAAAGTCTGGGTGGCAATGCAAGTAGTTCCCAGAGACGTTCAAAACAAGCAGGAGGTGTTCTGGCTGCCACCATGGGTGTGGGAGTCACCTCCGGACGTTTGGAATTTTTATGGGCCTGTGCTGGGGAAAAGGTTAAGAAAAAAGGTGCTTTTGAGGATAGAGTGGCCAGGAAAGCCCGCACCCCAAAGTCTGGGTGGCAATGCAAGTAGTTCCCACAGGCCTTGAAAACAAGCAAGAGTTGGTCTGGCTGACGCCTTGGTTGTGGGAGCCAGGCCAGGACGTTTGGAATTTTTGGAGGCCAGTGCTGGGAAAAAGTGAACAAAAGGTGCTTTTGAGGATAGAGTGGCCAGGAAAGCCCGCAGCCCCAAAGTCTGGGTGGCAATGCAAGTAGTTCCCAGAGACCTTGACAGAAAACAAGAGATTTTCTGGCTGCCACCTTCGGTGTGGGAGCCAGGCCATGACGTTTGGAATTTTTGGAGGCCAGTGCTGGGAAAAAGTGAACAAAAGGTGCTTTTGAGGATAGAGTGGCCAGGAAAGCCCACAGCCCCAAAGTCTGGGTGGCAATGCAAGTAGTTCCCACAGGCGTTCATAAAAAGCAAGAATTGTTCTGGCTGCCACCTTGGTTGTGGGAGCCAGGCCAGGACGTTTGGAATTTTTGGAGGCCAGTGCTGGGAAAAGGTGAAAAAAAGGTGCTTTTGAGGATAGAGTGGCCAGGAAAGCCCGCAGCCCCAAAGTCTGGGTGGCAATGCAAGTAGTTCCCAGAGGCGTTCATAAAAAGCAAGAGTTGTTCTGGCTGCCAGCTTGGTTGTGGGAGCCAGGCCAGGACGTTTGGAATTTTTGGAAGCCGGTGCTGGGAAAAAGTGAACAAAAGGTGCTTTTGAGGATAGAGTGGCCAGGAAAGCCCGCAGCCCCAAAGTCTGGGTGGCAATGCAAGTAGTTCCCAGAGACCTTGAAAGAAAGCAAGAGTTGTTCTGGCTGCCACCTTGGTTGTGGGAGCCAGGCCAGGACGTTTGGAAATTTTGGAGGCTGGTGCTGGGAAAAAGTGAACAAAAGGTGCTTTTGAGGATAGAGTGGCCAGGAAAGCCCACAGCCCCAAAGTCTGGGTGGCAATGCAAGTAGTTCCCAGAGACCTTGAAAGAAAACAAGAGTTGTTCTGGCTGCCAGCTTGGTTGTGGGAGCCAGGCCAGGACGTTTGGAATTTTTGGAGGCCGGTGCTGGGAAAAAGTGAACAAAAGGTGCTTTTGAGGATAGAGAGGCCAGGAAAGCCCGCAGCCCCAAAGTCTGGGTGGCAATGCAAGTAGTTCCCAGAGACCTTGAAAGAAAGCAAGAGTTGTTCTCGCTGCCACCATGGGTGTGGGAGTCAGCTCCTGACGTTTGGAATTTTTATGGGCCGGTGCTGGGGAAAAGGTTAAGAAAAAAGGTGCTTTTGAGGATAGAGTGGCCAGGAAAGCCCGCAGCCCCAAAGTCTGGGTGGCAATGCAAGTAGTTCCCAGAGACCTTGAAAGAAAGCAAGAGTTGTTCTCGCTGCCACCATGGGTGTGGGAGTCAGCTCCGGACGTTTGGAATTTTTATGGTCCGGTGCTGGGGAAAAGGTTAAGAAAAAAGGTGCTTTTGAGGATAGAGTGGCCAGGAAAGCCCGCAGCCCCAAAGTCTGGGTGGCAATGCAAGTAGTTCCCAGAGACCTTGAAAGAAAGCAAGACTTGGTCTGGCTGACGCCTTGGTTGGGGGAGCCAGGCCAGGAGGTTTGGAATTTTTTGGAGGCCGGTGCTGGGAAAAAGTGAACAAAAGGTGCTTTTGAGGACAGAGTGGCCAGGAAAGCCCGCAGCCCCAAAGTCTGGGTGGCAATGCAAGTTGTTCCCAGAGAATGAAGGAAAGAAACCGTTGTTCTGGCTGCCAGCTTGGGTGTGGGGGTCAGCTCCTGACGTTTGGAATTTTTATGGGCCGGTGCTGGAAAAATGTTAAGAAAAAAGGTGCTTTTGAGGATAGAGTGGCCAGGAAAGCCCGCAGCCCCAAAGTCTGGGTGGCAATGCAAGTAGTTCCCAGAGACCTTGAAAGAAAGCAAGAGTTGTTCTGGCTGCCAGCTTGGGTGTGGGACTCAGCTCCGGACGTTTGGCATATTGGAGGCTGGTGCTGGGAAAAAGTGAACAAAAGGTGCTTTTGAGGATAGAGTGGCCAGGAAAGCCCACAGCCCCAAAGTCTGGGTGGCAATGCAAGTAGTTCCCAGAGACCTTGAAAGAAAGCAAGAGTTGTTCTGGCTGCCACCTTGGGTGTGGGACTCAGCTCCGGACGTTTGGAATTTTTATGGGCCGGTGCTGGGGAAAAGGTTAAGAAAAAAGGTGCTTTTGAGGATAGAGTGGCCAGGAAAGCCCGCACCCCAAAGTTTGGGTGGCAATGCAAGTAGTTCCCAGAGACCTTGAAAGAAAGCAACAGTTGTTCTGGCTGCCAGCTTGGGTGTGGGGGTCAGCTCCTGACGTTTGGAATTTTTATGGGCCGGTGCTGGAAAAATGTTAAGAAAAAAGATGCTTTTGAGGATAGAGTGGCCAGGAAAGCCCGCAGCCCCAAAGTCTGGGTGGCAATGCAAGTAGTTCCCAGAGACCTTGAAAGAAAGCAAGAGTTGTTCTGGCTGCCAACTTCGGTGTGGGAGCCAGGCCAGGAAGTTTGGAATTTTTGGAGGCCAGTGCTGGGAAAAAGTGAACAAAAGGTGCTTTTGAGGATAGAGTGGCCAGGAAAGCCCACAGCCCCAAAGTCTGGGTGGCAATGCAAGTAGTTCCCAGAGGCGTTCATAAAAAGCAAGAATTGTTCTGGCTGCCACCTTGGTTGTGGGAGCCAGGCCAGGACGTTTGGAATTTTTGGAGGCCAGTGCTGGGAAAAGGTGAAAAAAAGGTGCTTTTGAGGATAGAGTGGCCAGGAAAGCCCGCAGCCCCAAAGTCTGGGTGGCAATGCAAGTAGTTCCCAGAGACCTTGAAAGAAAGCAAGAGTTGTTCTCGCTGCCACCATGGGTGTGGGAGTCAGCTCCGGACGTTTGGAATTTTTATGGGCCGGTGCTGGAAAAAGGTTAAGAAAAAAGGTGCTTTTGAGGATAGAGTGGCCAGGAAAGCCCGCAGCCCCAAAGTCTGGGTGGCAATGCAAGTAGTTCCCAGAGACCTTGAAAGAAAGCAAGACTTGGTCTGGCTGACGCCTTGGTTGTAGGACTCAGCTCCGGACGTTCGGCATATTGGAGGCTGGCACTGGGAAAAAGTGAACAAAAGGTGCTTTTGAGGATAGAGTGGCCAGGAAAGCCCACAGCCCCAAAGTCTGGGTGGCAATGCAAGTAGTTCCCAGAGACCTTGAAAGAAAGCAAGAGTTGTTCTGGCTGCCACCTTGGTTGGGGGAGCCAGGCCAGGACGTTTGGAATTTTTGGAGGTCAGTGCTGGGAAAAGGTGAAAAAAAGGTGCTTTTGAGGATGGAGTGGCCAGGAAAGCCCACAGCCCCAAAGTCTGGGTGGCAATGCAAGTAGTTCCCAGAGACCTTGAAAGAAAGCAAGAGTTGTTCTGGCTGCCACCTTGGTTGTAGGACTCAGCTCCGGACGTTCGGCATATTGGAGGCTGGCACTGGGAAAAAGTGAACAAAAGGTGCTTTTGAGGATAGAGTGGCCAGGAAAGCCCACAGCCCCAAAGTCTGGGTGGCAATGCAAGTAGTTCCCAGAGACCTTGAAAGAAAGCAAGAGTTGTTCTCGCTGCCACCATGGGTGTGGGACTCAGCTCCGGACGTTTGGAATTTTTATGGGCCGGTGTTGGGGAAAAGGTTAAGAAAAAAGGTGCTTTTGAGGATAGAGTGGCCAGGAAAGCCCGCAGCCCCAAAGTCTGGGTGGCAATGCAAGTAGTTCCCAGAGACCTTGAAAGAAAGCAAGAGTTGTTCTGGCTGACGCCTTGGTTGGGGGAGCCAGGCCAGGATGTTTGGAATTTTTGGAGGCCGGTGCTGGGAAAAAGTGAACAAAAGGTGCTTTTGAGGATAGAGTGGCCAGGAAAGCCCGCAGCCCCAAAGTCTGGGTGGCAATGCAAGTAGTTCCCAGAGACCTTGAAAGAAAGCAAGAGTTGTTCTGGCTGCCAGCTTGGGTGTGGGAGTCAGCTCCGGACGTTTGGAATATTTATGGGCCGGTGCTGGGGAAAAGGTTAAGAAAAAAGGTGCTTTTGAGGATAGAGTGGCCAGGAAAGCCCGCAGCCCCAAAGTCTGGGTGGCAATGCAAGTAGTTCCCAGAGACCTTGAAAGAAAGCAAGAGTTGTTCTCGCTGCCACCATGGGTGTGGGACTCAGCTCCGGACGTTTGGAATTTTTATGGGCCGGTGCTGGGAAAAAGGTTAAGAAAAAAGGTGCTTTTGAGGATAGAGTGGCCAGGAAAGCCCGCAGCCCCAAAGTCTGGGTGGCAATGCAAGTAGTTCCCAGAGAATGAGGGAAAGAAACCGTTGTTCTGGCTGCCAGCTTGGGTGTGGGGGTCAGCTCCTGACGTTTGGAATTTTTATGGGCCGGTGCTGGAAAAATGTTAAGAAAAAAGGTGCTTTTGAGGATAGAGTGGCCAGGAAAGCCCGCACCCCAAAGTCTGGGTGGCAATGCAAGTAGTTCCCAGAGACCTTGAAAGAAAGCAAGAGTTGTTCTGGCTGACGCCTTGGTTAGGGGAGCCAGGCCAGGATGTTTGGAATTTTTGGAGGCCGGTGCTGGGAAAAAGTGAACAAAAGGTGCTTTTGAGGATAGAGTGGCCAGGAAAGCCCACAGCCCCAAAGTCTGGGTGGCAATGCAAGTTGTTCCCAGAGAATGAAGGAAAGAAACCGTTGTTCTGGCTGCCAGCTTGGGTGTGGGAGCCAGGCCAGGACGTTTGGAATTTTTATGGGCCGGTGCTGGAAAAAGGTTAAGAAAAAAGGTGCTTTTGAGGATAGAGTGGCCAGGAAAGCCCGCAGCCCCAAAGTCTGGGTGGCAATGCAAGTAGTTCCCAGAGACCTTGAAAGAAGGCAAGACTTGGTCTGGCTGACGCCTTGGTTGGGGGAGCCAGGCCAGGATGTTTGGAATTTTTGGAGGCCGGTGCTGGGAAAAAGTGAACAAAAGGTGCTTTTGAGGATAGAGTGGCCAGGAAAGCCCACAGCCCCAAAGTCTGGGTGGCAATGCAAGTAGTTCCCAGAGACCTTGAAAGAAAGCAAGAGTTGTTCTGGCTGCCACCTTGGGTGTGGGACTCAGCTCCGGACGTTTGGAATTTTTATGGGCCGGTGCTGGAAAAATGTTAAGAAAAAAGTTGCTTTTGAGGATAGAGTGGCCAGGAAAGCCCGCAGCCCCAAAGTCTGGGTGGCAATGCAAGTAGTTCCCAGAGACCTTGAAAGAAAGCAAGAGTTGTTCTGGCTGCCACCTTGGTTGTGGGAGCCAGGCCAGGATGTTTGGAATTTTTGGAGGCCAGTGCTGGGAAAAGGTGAAAAAAAGGTGCTTTTGAGGATAGAGTGGCCAGGAAAGCCCGCAGCCCCAAAGTCTGGGTGGCAATGCAAGTAGTTCCCAGAGACCTTGAAAGAAAGCAAGAGTTGTTCTCGCTGCCACCATGGGTGTGGGACTCAGCTCCGGACGTTTGGAATTTTTATGGGCCGGTGCTGGGGAAAAGGTTAAGGAAAATGTGCTTTTGAGGATAGAATGGCCAGGAAAGCCCGCAGCCCCAAAGTCTGGGTGGCAATGCAAGTAGTTCCCAGAGACCTTGAAAGAAAGCAAGTCTTGGTCTGGCTGCCAGCTTGGTTGTGGGAGCCAGGCCAGGACGTTTGGAATTTTGAAGTCCGGTGCTGGGAAAAAGTGAACAAAAGGTGCTTTTGAGGATAGAGTGGCCAGGAAAGCCCGCAGCCCCAAAGTCTGGGTGGCAATGCAAGTAGTTCCCACAGGCCTTGAAAGAAAGCAACAGTTGTTCTGGCTGCCACCTTGGGTGTGGGACTCAGCTCCGGACGTTTGGAATTTTTATGGGCCGGTGCTGGAAAAATGTTAAGAAAAAAGTTGCTTTTGAGGATAGAGTGGCCAGGAAAGCCCGCAGCCCCAAAGTCTGGGTGGCAATGCAAGTAGTTCCCAGAGACCATGAAAGAAAGCAAGAGTTGTTCTGGCTGCCACCTTGGTTGTGGGAGCCAGGCCAGGATGTTTGGAATTTTTGGAGGCCAGTGCTGGGAAAAGGTGAAAAAAAGGTGCTTTTGAGGATAGAGTGGCCAGGAAAGCCCGCAGCCCCAAAGTCTGGGTGGCAATGCAAGTAGTTCCCAGAGACCTTGAAAGAAAGGAAGAGTTGTTCTCGCTGCCACCATGGGTGTGGGACTCAGCTCCGGACGTTTGGAATTTTTATGGGCCGGTGCTGGGGAAAAGGTTAAGGAAAATGTGCTTTTGAGGATAGAATGGCCAGGAAAGCCCGCAGCCCCAAAGTCTGGGTGGCAATGCAAGTAGTTCCCAGAGACCTTGAAAGAAAGCAAGTCTTGGTCTGGCTGCCAGCTTGGTTGTGGGAGCCAGGCCAGGACGTTTGGAATTTTGAAGTCCGGTGCTGGGAAAAAGTGAACAAAAGGTGCTTTTGAGGATAGAGTGGCCAGGAAAGCCCGCAGCCCCAAAGTCTGGGTGGCAATGCAAGTAGTTCCCAGAGACCTTGAAAGAAAGCAAGAGTTGTTCTCGCTGCCACCATGGGTGTGGGAGTCACCTCCGGACTTTTGGAATTTTTATGGGCCGGTGCTGGGAAAAAGGTTAAGAAAAAAGGTGCTTTTGAGGATAGAGTGGCCAGGAAAGCCCGCAGCCCCAAAGTCTGGGTGGCAATGCAAGTAGTTCCCAGAGAATGAGGGAAAGAAACCGTTGTTCTGGCTGCCAGCTTGGGTGTGGGGGTCAGCTCCTGACGTTTGGAATTTTTATGGGCCGGTGCTGGAAAAATGTTAAGAAAAAAGGTGCTTTTGAGGATAGAGTGGCCAGGAAAGCCCGCACCCCAAAGTCTGGGTGGCAATGCAAGTAGTTCCCAGAGACCTTGAAAGAAAGCAAGAGTTGTTCTGGCTGCCACCTTGGTTGGGGGAGCCAGGCCAGGACGTTTGGAATTTTTGGAGGTCAGTGCTGGGAAAAGGTGAAAAAAAGGTGCTTTTGAGGATGGAGTGGCCAGGAAAGCCCACAGCCCCAAAGTCTGGGTGGCAATGCAAGTAGTTCCCAGAGACCTTGAAAGAAAGCAAGAGTTGTTCTGGCTGCCACCTTGGTTGTAGGACTCAGCTCCGGACGTTCGGCATATTGGAGGCTGGCACTGGGAAAAAGTGAACAAAAGGTGCTTTTGAGGATAGAGTGGCCAGGAAAGCCCACAGCCCCAAAGTCTGGGTGGCAATGCAAGTAGTTCCCAGAGACCTTGAAAGAAAGCAAGAGTTGTTCTCGCTGCCACCATGGGTGTGGGACTCAGCTCCGGACGTTTGGAATTTTTATGGGCCGGTGTTGGGGAAAAGGTTAAGAAAAAAGGTGCTTTTGAGGATAGAGTGGCCAGGAAAGCCCGCAGCCCCAAAGTCTGGGTGGCAATGCAAGTAGTTCCCAGAGACCTTGAAAGAAAGCAAGAGTTGTTCTGGCTGACGCCTTGGTTGGGGGAGCCAGGCCAGGATGTTTGGAATTTTTGGAGGCCGGTGCTGGGAAAAAGTGAACAAAAGGTGCTTTTGAGGATAGAGTGGCCAGGAAAGCCCGCAGCCCCAAAGTCTGGGTGGCAATGCAAGTAGTTCCCAGAGACCTTGAAAGAAAGCAAGAGTTGTTCTGGCTGCCAGCTTGGGTGTGGGAGTCAGCTCCAGACGTTTGGAATATTTATGGGCCGGTGCTGGGGAAAAGGTTAAGAAAAAAGGTGCTTTTGAGGATAGAGTGGCCAGGAAAGCCCGCAGCCCCAAAGTCTGGGTGGCAATGCAAGTAGTTCCCAGAGACCTTGAAAGAAAGCAAGAGTTGTTCTCGCTGCCACCATGGGTGTGGGACTCAGCTCCGGACGTTTGGAATTTTTATGGGCCGGTGCTGGGAAAAAGGTTAAGAAAAAAGGTGCTTTTGAGGATAGAGTGGCCAGGAAAGCCCGCAGCCCCAAAGTCTGGGTGGCAATGCAAGTAGTTCCCAGAGAATGAGGGAAAGAAACCGTTGTTCTGGCTGCCAGCTTGGGTGTGGGGGTCAGCTCCTGACGTTTGGAATTTTTATGGGCCGGTGCTGGAAAAATGTTAAGAAAAAAGGTGCTTTTGAGGATAGAGTGGCCAGGAAAGCCCGCACCCCAAAGTCTGGGTGGCAATGCAAGTAGTTCCCAGAGACCTTGAAAGAAAGCAAGAGTTGTTCTGGCTGACGCCTTGGTTAGGGGAGCCAGGCCAGGATGTTTGGAATTTTTGGAGGCCGGTGCTGGGAAAAAGTGAACAAAAGGTGCTTTTGAGGATAGAGTGGCCAGGAAAGCCCGCAGCCCCAAAGTCTGGGTGGCAATGCAAGTAGTTCCCAGAGACCTTGAAAGAAAGCAAGAGTTGTTCTGGCTGCCACCTTGGTTGTGGGAGCCAGGCCAGGACGTTTGGAAATTTTGGAGGCTGGTGCTGGGAAAATGTTAAGAAAAAAGGTGCTTTTGAGGATAGAGTGGCCAGGAAAGCCCGCAGCCCCAAAGTCTGGGTGGCAATGCAAGTAGTTCCCAGAGACCTTGAAAGAAAGCAAGAGTTGTTCTGGCTGCCAGCTTGGGTGTGGGAGTCAGCTCCGGACGTTTGGAATATTTATGGGCCGGTGCTGGGGAAAAGGTTAAGAAAAAAGGTGCTTTTGAGGATAGAGTGGCCAGGAAAGCCCGCAGCCCCAAAGTCTGGGTGGCAATGCAAGTAGTTCCCAGAGACCTTGAAAGAAAGCAAGAGTTGTTCTCGCTGCCACCATGGGTGTGGGACTCAGCTCCGGACGTTTGGAATTTTTATGGGCCGGTGCTGGGAAAAAGGTTAAGAAAAAAGGTGCTTTTGAGGATAGAGTGGCCAGGAAAGCCCGCAGCCCCAAAGTCTGGGTGGCAATGCAAGTAGTTCCCAGAGAATGAGGGAAAGAAACCGTTGTTCTGGCTGCCAGCTTGGGTGTGGGGGTCAGCTCCTGACGTTTGGAATTTTTATGGGCCGGTGCTGGAAAAATGTTAAGAAAAAAGGTGCTTTTGAGGATAGAGTGGCCAGGAAAGCCCGCACCCCAAAGTCTGGGTGGCAATGCAAGTAGTTCCCAGAGACCTTGAAAGAAAGCAAGAGTTGTTCTGGCTGACGCCTTGGTTAGGGGAGCCAGGCCAGGATGTTTGGAATTTTTGGAGGCCGGTGCTGGGAAAAAGTGAACAAAAGGTGCTTTTGAGGATAGAGTGGCCAGGAAAGCCCACAGCCCCAAAGTCTGGGTGGCAATGCAAGTTGTTCCCAGAGAATGAAGGAAAGAAACCGTTGTTCTGGCTGCCAGCTTGGGTGTGGGAGCCAGGCCAGGACGTTTGGAATTTTTATGGGCCGGTGCTGGAAAAATGTTAAGAAAAAAGGTGCTTTTGAGGATAGAGTGGCCAGGAAAGCCCGCAGCCCCAAAGTCTGGGTGGCAATGCAAGTAGTTCCCAGAGACCTTGAAAGAAGGCAAGACTTGGTCTGGCTGACGCCTTGGTTGGGGGAGCCAGGCCAGGATGTTTGGAATTTTTGGAGGCCGGTGCTGGGAAAAAGTGAACAAAAGGTGCTTTTGAGGATAGAGTGGCCAGGAAAGCCCACAGCCCCAAAGTCTGGGTGGCAATGCAAGTAGTTCCCAGAGACCTTGAAAGAAAGCAAGAGTTGTTCTCGCTGCCACCTTGGGTGTGGGACTCAGCTCCGGACGTTTGGAATTTTTATGGGCCGGTGCTGGAAAAATGTTAAGAAAAAAGTTGCTTTTGAGGATAGAGTGGCCAGGAAAGCCCGCAGCCCCAAAGTCTGGGTGGCAATGCAAGTAGTTCCCAGAGACCTTGAAAGAAAGCAAGAGTTGTTCTGGCTGCCACCTTGGTTGTGGGAGCCAGGCCAGGATGTTTGGAATTTTTGGAGGCCAGTGCTGGGAAAAGGTGAAAAAAAGGTGCTTTTGAGGATAGAGTGGCCAGGAAAGCCCGCAGCCCCAAAGTCTGGGTGGCAATGCAAGTAGTTCCCAGAGACCTTGAAAGAAAGGAAGAGTTGTTCTCGCTGCCACCATGGGTGTGGGACTCAGCTCCGGACGTTTGGAATTTTTATGGGCCGGTGCTGGGGAAAAGGTTAAGGAAAATGTGCTTTTGAGGATAGAATGGCCAGGAAAGCCCGCAGCCCCAAAGTCTGGGTGGCAATGCAAGTAGTTCCCAGAGACCTTGAAAGAAAGCAAGTCTTGGTCTGGCTGCCAGCTTGGTTGTGGGAGCCAGGCCAGGACGTTTGGAATTTTGAAGTCCGGTGCTGGGAAAAAGTGAACAAAAGGTGCTTTTGAGGATAGAGTGGCCAGGAAAGCCCGCAGCCCCAAAGTCTGGGTGGCAATGCAAGTAGTTCCCAGAGACCTTGAAAGAAAGCAAGAGTTGTTCTCGCTGCCACCATGGGTGTGGGACTCAGCTCCGGACGTTTGGAATTTTTGGAGGCCGGTGCTGGGAAAAAGGTTAAGAAAAGGTGCTTTTGAGGATAGAGTGGCCAGGAAAGCCCGCAGCCCCAAAGTCTGGGTGGCAATGCAAGTAGTTCCCAGAGAATGAGGGAAAGAAACCGTTGTTCTGGCTGCCAGCTTGGGTGTGGGGGTCAGCTCCTGACGTTTGGAATTTTTATGGGCCGGTGCTGGAAAAATGTTAAGAAAAAAGGTGCTTTTGAGGATAGAGTGGCCAGGAAAGCCCGCACCCCAAAGTCTGGGTGGCAATGCAAGTAGTTCCCAGAGACCTTGAAAGAAAGCAAGAGTTGTTCTGGCTGACGCCTTGGTTGGGGGAGCCAGGCCAGGATGTTTGGAATTTTTGGAGGCCGGTGCTGGGAAAAAGTGAACAAAAGGTGCTTTTGAGGATAGAGTGGCCAGGAAAGCCCACAGCCCCAAAGTCTGGGTGGCAATGCAAGTTGTTCCCAGAGAATGAAGGAAAGAAACCGTTGTTCTGGCTGCCAGCTTGGGTGTGGGAGCCAGGCCAGGACGTTTGGAATTTTTATGGGCCGGTGCTGGAAAAATGTTAAGAAAAAAGGTGCTTTTGAGGATAGAGTGGCCAGGAAAGCCCGCAGCCCCAAAGTCTGGGTGGCAATGCAAGTAGTTCCCAGAGACCTTGAAAGAAAGCAAGACTTGGTCTGGCTGACGCCTTGGTTGTAGGACTCAGCTCCGGACGTTCGGCATATTGGAGGCTGGCACTGGGAAAAAGTGAACAAAAGGTGCTTTTGAGGATAGAGTGGCCAGGAAAGCCCACAGCCCCAAAGTCTGGGTGGCAATGCAAGTAGTTCCCAGAGACCTTGAAAGAAAGCAAGAGTTGTTCTGGCTGCCACCTTGGTTGTGGGAGCCAGGCCAGGACGTTTGGAATTTTTGGAGGTCAGTGCTGGGAAAAGGTGAAAAAAAGGTGCTTTTGAGGATGGAGTGGCCAGGAAAGCCCACAGCCCCAAAGTCTGGGTGGCAATGCAAGTAGTTCCCAGAGACCTTGAAAGAAAGCAAGAGTTGTTCTGGCTGCCACCTTGGTTGTAGGACTCAGCTCCGGACGTTCGGCATATTGGAGGCTGGCACTGGGAAAAAGTGAACAAAAGGTGCTTTTGAGGATAGAGTGGCCAGGAAAGCCCACAGCCCCAAAGTCTGGGTGGCAATGCAAGTAGTTCCCAGAGACCTTGAAAGAAAGCAAGAGTTGTTCTCGCTGCCACCATGGGTGTGGGACTCAGCTCCGGACGTTTGGAATTTTTATGGGCCGGTGTTGGGGAAAAGGTTAAGAAAAAAGGTGCTTTTGAGGATAGAGTGGCCAGGAAAGCCCGCAGCCCCAAAGTCTGGGTGGCAATGCAAGTAGTTCCCAGAGACCTTGAAAGAAAGCAAGAGTTGTTCTGGCTGACGCCTTGGTTGGGGGAGCCAGGCCAGGATGTTTGGAATTTTTGGAGGCCGGTGCTGGGAAAAAGTGAACAAAAGGTGCTTTTGAGGATAGAGTGGCCAGGAAAGCCCGCAGCCCCGAAGTCTGGGTGGCAATGCAAGTAGTTCCCAGAGACCTTGAAAGAAAGCAAGAGTTGTTCTGGCTGCCAGCTTGGGTGTGGGACTCAGCTCCGGACGTTTGGAATATTTATGGGCCGGTGCTGGGGAAAAGGTTAAGAAAAAAGGTGCTTTTGAGGATAGAGTGGCCAGGAAAGCCCGCAGCCCCAAAGTCTGGGTGGCAATGCAAGTAGTTCCCAGAGACCTTGAAAGAAAGCAAGAGTTGTTCTCGCTGCCACCATGGGTGTGGGACTCAGCTCCGGACGTTTGGAATTTTTATGGGCCGGTGCTGGGAAAAAGGTTAAGAAAAAAGGTGCTTTTGAGGATAGAGTGGCCAGGAAAGCCCGCAGCCCCAAAGTCTGGGTGGCAATGCAAGTAGTTCCCAGAGACCTTGAAAGAAAGCAAGAGTTGTTCTGGCTGACGCCTTGGTTAGGGGAGCCAGGCCAGGATGTTTGGAATTTTTGGAGGCCGGTGCTGGGAAAAAGTGAACAAAAGGTGCTTTTGAGGATAGAGTGGCCAGGAAAGGCCACAGCCCCAAAGTCTGGGTGGCAATGCAAGTTGTTCCCAGAGAATGAAGGAAAGAAACCGTTGTTCTGGCTGCCAGCTTGGGTGTGGGAGCCAGGCCAGGACGTTTGGAATTTTTATGGGCCGGTGCTGGAAAAAGGTTAAGAAAAAAGGTGCTTTTGAGGATAGAGTGGCCAGGAAAGCCCGCAGCCCCAAAGTCTGGGTGGCAATGCAAGTAGTTCCCAGAGACCTTGAAAGAAGGCAAGACTTGGTCTGGCTGACGCCTTGGTTGTGGGAGCCAGGCCAGGATGTTTGGAATTTTTGGAGGCCAGTGCTGGGAAAAGGTGAAAAAAAGGTGCTTTTGAGGATAGAGTGGCCAGGAAAGCCCGCAGCCCCAAAGTCTGGGTGGCAATGCAAGTAGTTCCCAGAGACCTTGAAAGAAAGGAAGAGTTGTTCTCGCTGCCACCATGGGTGTGGGACTCAGCTCCGGACGTTTGGAATTTTTATGGGCCGGTGCTGGGGAAAAGGTTAAGGAAAATGTGCTTTTGAGGATAGAATGGCCAGGAAAGCCCGCAGCCCCAAAGTCTGGGTGGCAATGCAAGTAGTTCCCAGAGACCTTGAAAGAAAGCAAGTCTTGGTCTGGCTGCCAGCTTGGTTGTGGGAGCCAGGCCAGGACGTTTGGAATTTTGAAGTCCGGTGCTGGGAAAAAGTGAACAAAAGGTGCTTTTGAGGATAGAGTGGCCAGGAAAGCCCGCAGCCCCAAAGTCTGGGTGGCAATGCAAGTAGTTCCCAGAGACCTTGAAAGAAAGCAAGAGTTGTTCTCGCTGCCACCATGGGTGTGGGACTCAGCTCCGGACGTTTGGAATTTTTATGGGCCGGTGCTGGGAAAAAGGTTAAGAAAAAAGGTGCTTTTGAGGATAGAGTGGCCAGGAAAGCCCGCAGCCCCAAAGTCTGGGTGGCAATGCAAGTAGTTCCCAGAGACCTTGAAAGAAAGCAAGAGTTGTTCTGGCTGCCACCTTGGTTGGGGGAGCCAGGCCAGGACGTTTGGAATTTTTGGAGGTCCGTGCTGGGAAAAGGTGAAAAAAAGGTGCTTTTGAGGATGGAGTGGCCAGGAAAGCCCACAGCCCCAAAGTCTGGGTGGCAATGCAAGTAGTTCCCAGAGACCTTGAAAGAAAGCAAGAGTTGTTCTGGCTGCCACCTTGGTTGTAGGACTCAGCTCCGGACGTTTGGCATATTGGAGGCTGGCACTGGGAAAAAGTGAACAAAAGGTGCATTTGAGGATAGAGTGGCCAGGAAAGCCCACAGCCCCAAAGTCTGGCTGGCAATGCAAGTAGTTCCCAGAGACCTTGAAAGAAAGCAAGAGTTGTTCTCGCTGCCACCATGGGTGTGGGAGTCAGCTCCGGACGTTTGGAATTTTTATGGGCCGGTGTTGGGGAAAAGGTTAAGAAAAAAGGTGCTTTTGAGGATAGAGTGGCCAGGAAAGCCCGCAGCCCCAAAGTCTGGGTGGCAATGCAAGTAGTTCCCAGAGACCTTGAAAGAAAGCAAGAGTTGTTCTGGCTGACGCCTTGGTTGGGGGAGCCAGGCCAGGATGTTTGGAATTTTTGGAGGCCGGTGCTGGGAAAAAGTGAACAAAAGGTGCTTTTGAGGATAGAGTGGCCAGGAAAGCCCGCAGCCCCAAAGTCTGGGTGGCAATGCAAGTAGTTCCCAGAGACCTTGAAAGAAAGCAAGAGTTGTTCTGGCTGCCAGCTTGGGTGTGGGACTCAGCTCCGGACGTTTGGAATATTTACGGGCCGGTGCTGGGGAAAAGGTTAAGAAAAAAGGTGCTTTTGAGGATAGAGTGGCCAGGAAAGCCCGCAGCCCCAAAGTCTGGGTGGCAATGCAAGTAGTTCCCAGAGACCTTGAAAGAAAGCAAGAGTTGTTCTCGCTGCCACCATGGGTGTGGGAGTCAGCTCCGGACGTTTGGAATATTTATGGGCTGGTGCTGGGAAAAAGGTTAAGAAAAAAGGTGCTTTTGAGGATAGAGTGGCCAGGAAAGCCCGCAGCCCCAAAGTCTGGGTGGCAATGCAAGTAGTTCCCAGAGACCTTGAAAGAAAGCAAGAGTTGGTCTGGCTGACAACTTTGTTGGGGGAGCCAGGCCAGGATGTTTGGAATTTTTGGAGGCCGGTGCTGGGAAAAAGTGAACAAAAGGTGCTTTTGAGGATAGAGTGGCCAGGAAAGCCCGCAGCCCCAAAGTCTGGGTGGCAATGCAAGTAGTTCCCAGAGACCTTGAAAGAAAGCAAGAGTTGTTCTGGCTGCCACCTTGGTTGTGGGAGCCAGGCCAGGACGTTTGGAATTTTTGGAGGCTGGTGCTGGGAAAAAGTGAAAAAAAGGTGCTTTTGAGGATAGAGTGGCCAGGAAAGCCCGCAGCCCCAAAGTCTGGGTGGCAATGCAAGTAGTTCCCAGAGACCTTGAAAGAAAGCAAGAGTTGTTCTGGCTGCCACCTTGGTTGTGGGAGCCAGGCCAGGACGTTTGGAATTTTTGGAGGCTAGTGCTGGGAAAAAGTGAACAAAAGGTGCTTTTGAGGATAGAGTGGCCAGGAAAGCCCACAGCCTCAAAGTCTGGGTGGCAATGCAAGTAGTTCCCAGAGAATGAAGGAAAGAAACCGTTGTTCTGGCTGCCAGCTTGGGTGTGGGGGTCAGCTACTGATGTTTGGAATTTTTATGGGCCGGTGCTGGAAAAATGTTAAGAAAAAAGGTGCTTTTGAGGATAGAGTGGCCAGGAAAGCCCGCAGCCCCAAAGTCTGGGTGGCAATGCAAGTAGTTCCCAGAGGCGTTCATAAAAAGCAAGAGTTGTTCTGGCTGCCACCTTGGTTGTGGGAGCCAGGCCAGGACGTTTGGAATTTTTGGAGGCCAGTGCTGGGAAAAGGTGAAAAAAAGGTGCTTTTGAGGATAGAGTGGCCAGGAAAGCCCGCAGTCCCAAAGTCTGGGTGGCAATGCAAGTAGTTCCCAGAGACCTTGAAAGAAAGCAAGAGTTGTTCTGGCTGCCAGCTTGGGTGTGGGACTCAGCTCCTGACGTTTTGAATTTTTATGGGCCGGTGCTGGAAAAATGTTAAGAAAAAAGGTGCTTTTGAGGATAGAGTGGCCAGGAAAGCCCGCAGCCCCAAAGTCTGGGTGGCAATGCAAGTAGTTCCCAGAGACCTTGAAAGAAAGCAAGAGTTGTTCTGGCTGCCACCATGGGTGTGGGAGCCAGGCCAGGACGTTTGGAATTTTTGGAGGCCAGTGCTGGGAAAAAGTGAACAAAAGGTGCTTTTGAGGATAGAGTGGCCAGGAAAGCCCGCAGCCCCAAAGTCTGGGTGGCAATGCAAGTAGTTCCCAGAGACCTTGAAAGAAAGCAAGACTTGGTCTGGCTGACGCCTTGGTTGGGGGAGCCAGGCCAGGACGTTTGGAATTTTTGGAGGCCGGTGCTGGGAAAAAGTGAACAAAAGGTGCTTTTGAGGATAGAGTGGCCAGGAAAGCCCACAGCCCCAAAGTCTGGGTGGCAATGCAAGTAGTTCCCAGAGAATGAAGGAAAGAAACCGTTGTTCTGGCTGCCAGCTTGGGTGTGGGGGTCAGCTCCTGACGTTTGGAATTTTTATGGGCCGGTGCTGGAAAAATGTTAAGAAAAAAGGTGCTTTTGAGGATAGAGTGGCCAGGAAAGCCCGCAGCCCCAAAGTCTGGGTGGCAATGCAAGTAGTTCCCAGAGACCTTGAAAGAAAGCAAGAGTTGTTCTGGCTGCCAGCTTGGGTGTGGGACTCAGCTCCGGATGTTTGGCATATTGGAGTCCGGTGCTGGGACAAAGTGAACAAAAGGTGCTTTTGAGGATAGAGTGGCCAGGAAAGCCCACAGCCCCAAAGTCTGGGTGGCAATGCAAGTAGTTCCCAGAGACCTTGAAAGAAAGCAAGAGTTGTTCTGGCTGCCAGCTTGGGTGTGGGGGTCAGCTCCTGACGTTTGGAATTTTTATGGGCCGGTGCTGGAAAAATGTTAAGAAAAAAGGTGCTTTTGAGGATAGAGTGGCCAGGAAAGCCCGCAGCCCCAAAGTCTGGGTGGCAATGCAAGTAGTTCCCAGAGACCTTGAAAGAAAGCAAGAGTTGTTCTCGCTGCCAGCTTGGTTGTGGGAGCCAGGCCAGGACGTTTGGAATTTTTGGAGGCCAGTGCTGGGAAAAAGTGAACAAAAGGTGCTTTTGAGGATAGAGTGGCCAGGAAAGCCCGCAGCCCCAAAGTCTGGGTGGCAATGCAAGTAGTTCCCAGAGACCTTGAAAGAAAGCAAGACTTGGTCTGGCTGACGCCTTGGTTGGGGGAGCCAGGCCAGGATGTTTGGAATTTTTGGAGGCCGGTGCTGGGAAAAAGTGAACAAAAGGTGCTTTTGAGGATAGAGTGGCCAGGAAAGCCCACAGCCCCAAAGTCTGGGTGGCAATGCAAGTAGTTCCCAGAGAATGAAGGAAAGAAACCGTTGTTCTGGCTGCCAGCTTGGGTGTGGGGGTCAGCTCCTGACGTTTGGAATTTTTATGGGCCGGTGCTGGAAAAATGTTAAGAAAAAAGGTGCTTTTGAGGATAGAGTGGCCAGGAAAGCCCGCAGCCCCAAAGTCTGGGTGGCAATGCAAGTAGTTCCCAGAGACCTTGAAAGAAAGCAAGAGTTGTTCTGGCTGCCAGCTTCGGTGTGGGACTCAGCTCCGGATGTTTGGCATATTGGAGTCCGGTGCTGGGACAAAGTGAACAAAAGGTGCTTTTGAGGATAGAGTGGCCAGGAAAGCCCGCAGCCCCAAAGTCTGGGTGGCAATGCAAGTAGTTCCCAGAGGCATTCATAAAAAGCAAGAGTTGTTCTGGCTGCCACCTTGGTTGTGGGAGCCAGGCCAGGACGTTTGGAATTTTTGGAGGCCAGTGCTGGGAAAAGGTGAACAAAAGGTGCTTTTGAGGATAGAGTGGCCAGGAAAGCCCGCACCCCAAAGTCTGGGTGGCAATGCAAGTAGTTCCCAGAGACCTTGAAAGAAAGCATGACTTGGTCTGGCTGACGCCTTGGTTGGGGGAGCCAGGCCAGGACGTTTGGAATTTTTGGAGGCCGGTGCTGGGAAAAAGTGAACAAAAGGTGCTTTTGAGGATAGAGTGGCCAGGAAAGGCCACAGCCCCAAAGTCTGGGTGGCAATGCAAGTTGTTCCCAGAGAATGAAGGAAAGAAACCGTTGTTCTGGCTGCCAGCTTGGGTGTGGGACTCAGCTCCTGACGTTTGGAATTTTTATGGGCCGGTGCTGGAAAAATGTTAAGAAAAAAGGTGCTTTTGAGGATAGAGTGGCCAGGAAAGCCCGCAGCCCCAAAGTCTGGGTGGCAATGCAAGTAGTTCCCAGAGACCTTGAAAGAAAGCAAGAGTTGTTCTGGCTGCCACCTTGGTTGTGGGAGCCAGGCCAGGATGTTTGGAATTTTTGGAGGCCGGTGCTGGGAAAAAGTGAACAAAAGGTGCTTTTGAGGATAGAGTGGCCAGGAAAGCCCACAGCCCCAAAGTCTGGGTGGGAATGCAAGTAGTTCCCAGAGACCTTGAAAGAAAGCAAGAGTTGTTCTGGCTGCCACCATGGGTGTGGGGGTCACCTCCTGACGTTTGGAATTTTTATGGGCCGGTGCTGGAAAAATGTTAAGAAAAAAGTTGCTTTTGAGGATAGAGTGGCCAGGAAAGCCCGCAGCCCCAAAGTCTGGGTGGCAATGCAAGTAGTTCCCAGAGACCTTGAAAGAAAGCAAGAGTTGTTCTGGCTGCCACCATGGGTGTGGGAGTCACCTCCGGACGTTTGGAATTTTTATGGGCCGGTGCTGGGGAAAAGGTTAAGAAAAAAGGTGCTTTTGAGGATAGAGTGGCCAGGAAAGCCCGCACCCCAAAGTCTGGGTGGCAATGCAAGTAGTTCCCACAGGCCTTGAAAACAAGCAAGAGTTGGTCTGGCTGACGCCTTGGTTGTGGGAGCCAGGCCAGGACGTTTGGAATTTTTGGAGGCCAGTGCTGGGAAAAAGTGAACAAAAGGTGCTTTTGAGGATAGAGTGGCCAGGAAAGCCCGCAGCCCCAAACTCTGGGTGGCAATGCAAGTAGTTCCCAGAGACCTTGACAGAAAACAAGAGTTTTTCTGGCTGCCAGCTTGGGTGTGGGAGCCAGGCCATGACGTTTGGAATTTTTGGAGGCCAGTGCTGGGAAAAAGTGAACAAAAGGTGCTTTTGAGGATAGAGTGGCCAGGAAAGCCCACAGCCCCAAAGTCTGGGTGGGAATGCAAGTAGTTCCCAGAGACCTTGAAAGAAAGCAAGAGTTGTTCTGGCTGCCACCATGGGTGTGGGGGTCACCTCCGGACGTTTGGAATTTTTATGGGCCGGTGCTGGAAAAATGTTAAGAAAAAAGTTGCTTTTGAGGATAGAGTGGCCAGGAAAGCCCGCAGCCCCAAAGTCTGGGTGGCAATGCAAGTAGTTCCCAGAGACGTTCAAAACAAGCAGGAGGTGTTCTGGCTGCCACCATGGGTGTGGGAGTCACCTCCGGACGTTTGGAATTTTTATGGGCCGGTGCTGGGGAAAAGGTTAAGAAAAAAGGTGCTTTTGAGGATAGAGTGGCCAGGAAAGCCCGCACCCCAAAGTCTGGGTGGCAATGCAAGTAGTTCCCACAGGCCTTGAAAACAAGCAAGAGTTGGTCTGGCTGACGCCTTGGTTGTGGGAGCCAGGCCAGGACGTTTGGAATTTTTGGAGGCCAGTGCTGGGAAAAAGTGAACAAAAGGTGCTTTTGAGGATAGAGTGGCCAGGAAAGCCCGCAGCCCCAAAGTCTGGGTGGCAATGCAAGTAGTTCCCAGAGACCTTGACAGAAAACAAGAGTTTTTCTGGCTGCCACCTTCGGTGTGGGAGCCAGGCCATGACGTTTGGAATTTTTGGAGGCCAGTGCTGGGAAAAAGTGAACAAAAGGTGCTTTTGAGGATAGAGTGGCCAGGAAAGCCCACAGCCCCAAAGTCTGGGTGGCAATGCAAGTAGTTCCCAGAGGCGTTCATAAAAAGCAAGAATTGTTCTGGCTGCCACCTTGGTTGTGGGAGCCAGGCCAGGACGTTTGGAATTTTTGGAGGCCAGTGCTGGGAAAAGGTGAAAAAAAGGTGCTTTTGAGGATAGAGTGGCCAGGAAAGCCCACAGCCCCAAAGTCTGGGTGGCAATGCAAGTAGTTCCCAGAGACCTTGAAAGAAAGCAAGAGTTGTTCTCGCTGCCACCATGGGTGTGGGAGTCAGCTCCGGACGTTTGGAATTTTTATGGGCCGGTGCTGGGGAAAAGGTTAAGAAAAAAGGTGCTTTTGAGGATAGAGTGGCCAGGAAAGCCCGCAGCCCCAAAGTCTGGGTGGCAATGCAAGTAGTTCCCAGAGACCTTGAAAGAAAGCAAGAGTTGTTCTGGCTGCCAGCTTCGGTGTGGGACTCAGCTCCGGATGTTTGGCATATTGGAGTCCGGTGCTGGGACAAAGTGAACAAAAGGTGCTTTTGAGGATAGAGTGGCCAGGAAAGCCCGCAGCCCCAAAGTCTGGGTGGCAATGCAAGTAGTTCCCAGAGGCATTCATAAAAAGCAAGAGTTGTTCTGGCTGCCACCTTGGTTGTGGGAGCCAGGCCAGGACGTTTGGAATTTTTGGAGGCCAGTGCTGGGAAAAGGTGAACAAAAGGTGCTTTTGAGGATAGAGTGGCCAGGAAAGCCCGCACCCCAAAGTCTGGGTGGCAATGCAAGTAGTTCCCAGAGACCTTGAAAGAAAGCATGACTTGGTCTGGCTGACGCCTTGGTTGGGGGAGCCAGGCCAGGACGTTTGGAATTTTTGGAGGCCGGTGCTGGGAAAAAGTGAACAAAAGGTGCTTTTGAGGATAGAGTGGCCAGGAAAGGCCACAGCCCCAAAGTCTGGGTGGCAATGCAAGTTGTTCCCAGAGAATGAAGGAAAGAAACCGTTGTTCTGGCTGCCAGCTTGGGTGTGGGACTCAGCTCCTGACGTTTGGAATTTTTATGGGCCGGTGCTGGAAAAATGTTAAGAAAAAAGGTGCTTTTGAGGATAGAGTGGCCAGGAAAGCCCGCAGCCCCAAAGTCTGGGTGGCAATGCAAGTAGTTCCCAGAGACCTTGAAAGAAAGCAAGAGTTGTTCTGGCTGCCACCTTGGTTGTGGGAGCCAGGCCAGGATGTTTGGAATTTTTGGAGGCCGGTGCTGGGAAAAAGTGAACAAAAGGTGCTTTTGAGGATAGAGTGGCCAGGAAAGCCCACAGCCCCAAAGTCTGGGTGGGAATGCAAGTAGTTCCCAGAGACCTTGAAAGAAAGCAAGAGTTGTTCTGGCTGCCACCATGGGTGTGGGGGTCACCTCCTGACGTTTGGAATTTTTATGGGCCGGTGCTGGAAAAATGTTAAGAAAAAAGTTGCTTTTGAGGATAGAGTGGCCAGGAAAGCCCGCAGCCCCAAAGTCTGGGTGGCAATGCAAGTAGTTCCCAGAGACCTTGAAAGAAAGCAAGAGTTGTTCTGGCTGCCACCATGGGTGTGGGAGTCACCTCCGGACGTTTGGAATTTTTATGGGCCGGTGCTGGGGAAAAGGTTAAGAAAAAAGGTGCTTTTGAGGATAGAGTGGCCAGGAAAGCCCGCACCCCAAAGTCTGGGTGGCAATGCAAGTAGTTCCCACAGGCCTTGAAAACAAGCAAGAGTTGGTCTGGCTGACGCCTTGGTTGTGGGAGCCAGGCCAGGACGTTTGGAATTTTTGGAGGCCAGTGCTGGGAAAAAGTGAACAAAAGGTGCTTTTGAGGATAGAGTGGCCAGGAAAGCCCGCAGCCCCAAACTCTGGGTGGCAATGCAAGTAGTTCCCAGAGACCTTGACAGAAAACAAGAGTTTTTCTGGCTGCCAGCTTGGGTGTGGGAGCCAGGCCATGACGTTTGGAATTTTTGGAGGCCAGTGCTGGGAAAAAGTGAACAAAAGGTGCTTTTGAGGATAGAGTGGCCAGGAAAGCCCACAGCCCCAAAGTCTGGGTGGGAATGCAAGTAGTTCCCAGAGACCTTGAAAGAAAGCAAGAGTTGTTCTGGCTGCCACCATGGGTGTGGGGGTCACCTCCGGACGTTTGGAATTTTTATGGGCCGGTGCTGGAAAAATGTTAAGAAAAAAGTTGCTTTTGAGGATAGAGTGGCCAGGAAAGCCCGCAGCCCCAAAGTCTGGGTGGCAATGCAAGTAGTTCCCAGAGACGTTCAAAACAAGCAGGAGGTGTTCTGGCTGCCACCATGGGTGTGGGAGTCACCTCCGGACGTTTGGAATTTTTATGGGCCGGTGCTGGGGAAAAGGTTAAGAAAAAAGGTGCTTTTGAGGATAGAGTGGCCAGGAAAGCCCGCACCCCAAAGTCTGGGTGGCAATGCAAGTAGTTCCCACAGGCCTTGAAAACAAGCAAGAGTTGGTCTGGCTGACGCCTTGGTTGTGGGAGCCAGGCCAGGACGTTTGGAATTTTTGGAGGCCAGTGCTGGGAAAAAGTGAACAAAAGGTGCTTTTGAGGATAGAGTGGCCAGGAAAGCCCGCAGCCCCAAAGTCTGGGTGGCAATGCAAGTAGTTCCCAGAGACCTTGACAGAAAACAAGAGTTTTTCTGGCTGCCACCTTCGGTGTGGGAGCCAGGCCATGACGTTTGGAATTTTTGGAGGCCAGTGCTGGGAAAAAGTGAACAAAAGGTGCTTTTGAGGATAGAGTGGCCAGGAAAGCCCACAGCCCCAAAGTCTGGGTGGCAATGCAAGTAGTTCCCAGAGGCGTTCATAAAAAGCAAGAATTGTTCTGGCTGCCACCTTGGTTGTGGGAGCCAGGCCAGGACGTTTGGAATTTTTGGAGGCCAGTGCTGGGAAAAGGTGAAAAAAAGGTGCTTTTGAGGATAGAGTGGCCAGGAAAGCCCACAGCCCCAAAGTCTGGGTGGCAATGCAAGTAGTTCCCAGAGACCTTGAAAGAAAGCAAGAGTTGTTCTCGCTGCCACCATGGGTGTGGGAGTCAGCTCCGGACGTTTGGAATTTTTATGGGCCGGTGCTGGGGAAAAGGTTAAGAAAAAAGGTGCTTTTGAGGATAGAGTGGCCAGGAAAGCCCGCAGCCCCAAAGTCTGGGTGGCAATGCAAGTAGTTCCCAGAGGCCTTCATAAAAAGCAAGAGTTGTTCTGGCTGCCAGCTTGGTTGTGGGAGCCAGGCCAGGATGTTTGGAATTTTTGGAAGCCGGTGCTGGGAAAAAGTGAACAAAAGGTGCTTTTGAGGATAGAGTGGCCAGGAAAGCCCGCAGCCCCAAAGTCTGGGTGGCAATGCAAGTAGTTCCCAGAGACCTTGAAAGAAAGCAAGAGTTGTTCTGGCTGCCACCTTGGTTGTGGGAGCCAGGCCAGGACGTTTGGAAATTTTGGAGGCTGGTGCTGGGAAAAAGTGAACAAAAGGTGCTTTTGAGGATAGAGTGGCCAGGAAAGCCCGCAGCCCCAAAGTCTGGGTGGCAATGCAAGTAGTTCCCAGAGACCTTGAAAGAAAGCAAGAGTTGTTCTGGCTGCCAGCTTGGTTGTGGGAGCCAGGCCAGGACGTTTGGAATTTTTGGAGGCCAGTGCTGGGAAAAGGTGAAAAAAAGGTGCTTTTGAGGATAGAGTGGCCAGGAAAGCCCACAGCCCCAAAGTCTGGGTGGCAATGCAAGTAGTTCCCAGAGACCTTGAAAGAAAGCAAGAGTTGTTCTGGCTGCCAGCTTGGGTGTGGGGGTCAGCTCCTGACGTTTGGAATTTTTATGGGCCGGTGCTGGAAAAAGGTTAAGAAAAAAGGTGCTTTTGAGGATAGAGTGGCCAGGAAAGCCCGCAGCCCCAAAGTCTGGGTGGCAATGCAAGTAGTTCCCAGAGACCTTGAAAGAAAGCAAGAGTTGTTCTCGCTGCCAGCTTGGTTGTGGGAGCCAGGACAGGACGTTTGGAATTTTTGGAGGCCAGTGCTGGGAAAAAGTGAACAAAAGGTGCTTTTGAGGATAGAGTGGCCAGGAAAGCCCGCAGCCCCAAAGTCTGGGTGGCAATGCAAGTAGTTCCCAGAGACCTTGAAAGAAAGCAAGACTTGGTCTGGCTGACGCCTTGGTTGGGGGAGCCAGGCCAGGATGTTTGGAATTTTTGGAGGCCGGTGCTGGGAAAAAGTGAACAAAAGGTGCTTTTGAGGATAGAGTGGCCAGGAAAGCCCACAGCCCCAAAGTCTGGGTGGCAATGCAAGTAGTTCCCAGAGAATGAAGGAAAGAAACCGTTGTTCTGGCTGCCAGCTTGGGTGTGGGGGTCAGCTCCTGACGTTTGGAATTTTTATGGGCCGGTGCTGGAAAAATGTTAAGAAAAAAGGTGCTTTTGAGGATAGAGTGGCCAGGAAAGCCCGCAGCCCCAAAGTCTGGGTGGCAATGCAAGTAGTTCCCAGAGACCTTGAAAGAAAGCAAGAGTTGTTCTGGCTGCCAGCTTCGGTGTGGGACTCAGCTCCGGATGTTTGGCATATTGGAGTCCGGTGCTGGGACAAAGTGAACAAAAGGTGCTTTTGAGGATAGAGTGGCCAGGAAAGCCCGCAGCCCCAAAGTCTGGGTGGCAATGCAAGTAGTTCCCAGAGGCATTCATAAAAAGCAAGAGTTGTTCTGGCTGCCACCTTGGTTGTGGGAGCCAGGCCAGGACGTTTGGAATTTTTGGAGGCCAGTGCTGGGAAAAGGTGAACAAAAGGTGCTTTTGAGGATAGAGTGGCCAGGAAAGCCCGCACCCCAAAGTCTGGGTGGCAATGCAAGTAGTTCCCAGAGACCTTGAAAGAAAGCATGACTTGGTCTGGCTGACGCCTTGGTTGGGGGAGCCAGGCCAGGACGTTTGGAATTTTTGGAGGCCGGTGCTGGGAAAAAGTGAACAAAAGGTGCTTTTGAGGATAGAGTGGCCAGGAAAGGCCACAGCCCCAAAGTCTGGGTGGCAATGCAAGTTGTTCCCAGAGAATGAAGGAAGGAAACCGTTGTTCTGGCTGCCAGCTTGGGTGTGGGGGTCAGCTCCTGACGTTTGGAGTTTTTATGGGCCGGTGCTGGAAAAATGTTAAGAAAAAAGGTGCTTTTGAGGATAGAGTGGCCAGGAAAGCCCGCAGCCCCAAAGTCTGGGTGGCAATGCAAGTAGTTCCCAGAGACCTTGAAAGAAAGCAAGAGTTGTTCTGGCTGCCACCTTGGTTGTGGGAGCCAGGCCAGGATGTTTGGAATTTTTGGAGGCCGGTGCTGGGAAAAAGTGAACAAAAGGTGCTTTTGAGGATAGAGTGGCCAGGAAAGCCCGCAGCCCCAAAGTCTGGGTGGCAATGCAAGTAGTTCCCAGAGACCTTGAAAGAAAGCAAGAGTTGTTCTGGCTGCCACCATGGGTGTGGGGGTCACCTCCTGACGTTTGGAATTTTTATGGGCCGGTGCTGGAAAAATGTTAAGAAAAAAGTTGCTTTTGAGGATAGAGTGGCCAGGAAAGCCCGCAGCCCCAAAGTCTGGGTGGCAATGCAAGTAGTTCCCAGAGACGTTCAAAACAAGCAGGAGGTGTTCTGGCTGCCACCATGGGTGTGGGAGTCACCTCCGGACGTTTGGAATTTTTATGGGCCGGTGCTGGGGAAAAGGTTAAGAAAAAAGGTGCTTTTGAGGATAGAGTGGCCAGGAAAGCCCGCACCCCAAAGTCTGGGTGGCAATGCAAGTAGTTCCCACAGGCCTTGAAAACAAGCAAGAGTTGGTCTGGCTGACGCCTTGGTTGTGGGAGCCAGGCCAGGACGTTTGGAATTTTTGGAGGCCAGTGCTGGGAAAAAGTGAACAAAAGGTGCTTTTGAGGATAGAGTGGCCAGGAAAGCCCGCAGCCCCAAAGTCTGGGTGGCAATGCAAGTAGTTCCCAGAGACCTTGACAGAAAACAAGAATTTTTCTGGCTGCCACCTTCGGTGTGGGAGCCAGGCCATGACGTTTGGAATTTTTGGAGGCCAGTGCTGGGAAAAAGTGAACAAAAGGTGCTTTTGAGGATAGAGTGGCCAGGAAAGCCCACAGCCCCAAAGTCTGGGTGGCAATGCAAGTAGTTCCCAGAGGCGTTCATAAAAAGCAAGAATTGTTCTGGCTGCCACCTTGGTTGTGGGAGCCAGGCCAGGACGTTTGGAATTTTTGGAGGCCAGTGCTGGGAAAAGGTGAAAAAAAGGTGCTTTTGAGGATAGAGTGGCCAGGAAAGCCCACAGCCCCAAAGTCTGGGTGGCAATGCAAGTAGTTCCCAGAGACCTTGAAAGAAAGCAAGAGTTGTTCTCGCTGCCACCATGGGTGTGGGAGTCAGCTCCGGACGTTTGGAATTTTTATGGGCCGGTGCTGGGGAAAAGGTTAAGAAAAAAGGTGCTTTTGAGGATAGAGTGGCCAGGAAAGCCCGCAGCCCCAAAGTCTGGGTGGCAATGCAAGTAGTTCCCAGAGGCGTTCATAAAAAGCAAGAGTTGTTCTGGCTGCCAGCTTGGTTGTGGGAGCCAGGCCAGGACGTTTGGAATTTTTGGAAGCCGGTGCTGGGAAAAAGTGAACAAAAGGTGCTTTTGAGGATAGAGTGGCCAGGAAAGCCCGCAGCCCCAAAGTCTGGGTGGCAATGCAAGTAGTTCCCAGAGACCTTGAAAGAAAGCAAGAGTTGTTCTGGCTGCCACCTTGGTTGTGGGAGCCAGGCCAGGACGTTTGGAAATTTTGGAGGCTGGTGCTGGGAAAAAGTGAACAAAAGGTGCTTTTGAGGATAGAGTGGCCAGGAAAGCCCACAGCCCCAAAGTCTGGGTGGCAATGCAAGTAGTTCCCAGAGACCTTGAAAGAAAACAAGAGTTGTTCTGGCTGCCAGCTTGGTTGTGGGAGCCAGGCCAGGACGTTTGGAATTTTTGGAGGCCGGTGCTGGGAAAAAGTGAACAAAAGGTGCTTTTGAGGATAGAGAGGCCAGGAAAGCCCGCAGCCCCAAAGTCTGGGTGGCAATGCAAGTAGTTCCCAGAGACCTTGAAAGAAAGCAAGAGTTGTTCTCGCTGCCACAATGGGTGTGGGAGTCAGCTCCTGACGTTTGGAATTTTTATGGGCCGGTGCTGGGGAAAAGGTTAAGAAAAAAGGTGCTTTTGAGGATAGAGTGGCCAGGAAAGCCCGCAGCCCCAAAGTCTGGGTGGCAATGCAAGTAGTTCCCAGAGACCTTGAAAGAAAGCAAGAGTTGTTCTCGCTGCCACCATGGGTGTGGGACTCAGCTCCGGACGTTTGGAATTTTTATGGGCCGGTGCTGGGGAAAAGGTTAAGAAAAAAGGTGCTTTTGAGGATAGAGTGGCCAGGAAAGCCCGCAGCCCCAAAGTCTGGGTGGCAATGCAAGTAGTTCCCAGAGACCTTGAAAGAAAGCAAGAGTTGTTCTGGCTGACGCCTTGGTTGGGGGAGCCAGGCCAGGAGGTTTGGAATTTTTGGAGGCCGGTGCTGGGAAAAAGTGAACAAAAGGTGCTTTTGAGGACAGAGTGGCCAGGAAAGCCCGCAGCCCCAAAGTCTGGGTGGCAATGCAAGTAGTTCCCAGAGAATGAAGGAAAGAAACCGTTGTTCTGGCTGCCAGCTTGGGTGTGGGACTCAGCTCCTGACGTTTGGAATTTTTATGGGCCGGTGCTGGAAAAATGTTAAGAAAAAAGGTGCTTTTGAGGATAGAGTGGCCAGGAAAGCCCGCAGCCCCAAAGTCTGGGTGGCAATGCAAGTAGTTCCCAGAGACCTTGAAAGAAAGCAAGAGTTGTTCTGGCTGCCAGCTTGGGTGTGGGACTCAGCTCCGGACGTTTGGCATATTGGAGGCTGGTGCTGGGAAAAAGTGAACAAAAGGTGCTTTTGAGGATAGAGTGGCCAGGAAAGCCCACAGCCCCAAAGTCTGGGTGGCAATGCAAGTAGTTCCCAGAGACCTTGAAAGAAAGCAAGAGTTGTTCTGGCTGCCACCTTGGGTGTGGGACTCAGCTCCGGACGTTTGGAATTTTTATGGGCCGGTGCTGGGGAAAAGGTTAAGAAAAAAGGTGCTTTTGAGGATAGAGTGGCCAGGAAAGCCCGCACCCCAAAGTTTGGGTGGCAATGCAAGTAGTTCCCAGAGACCTTGAAAGAAAGCAACAGTTGTTCTGGCTGCCAGCTTGGGTGTGGGGGTCAGCTCCTGACGTTTGGAATTTTTATGGGCCGGTGCTGGAAAAATGTTAAGAAAAAAGGTGCTTTTGAGGATAGAGTGGCCAGGAAAGCCCACAGCCCCAAAGTCTGGGTGGCAATGCAAGTAGTTCCCACAGGCCTTGAAAACAAGCAAGAGTTGGTCTGGCTGACGCCTTGGTTGTGGGAGCCAGGCCAGGACGTTTGGAATTTTTGGAGGCCAGTGCTGGGAAAAAGTGAACAAAAGGCGCTTTTGAGGATAGAGTGGCCAGGAAAGCCCGCAGCCCCAAAGTCTGGGTGGCAATGCAAGTAGTTCCCAGAGACCTTGAAAGAAAGCAAGAGTTGTTCTGGCTGCCACCTTCGGTGTGGGAGCCAGGCCAGGAAGTTTGGAATTTTTGGAGGCCAGTGCTGGGAAAAAGTGAACAAAAGGTGCTTTTGAGGATAGAGTGGCCAGGAAAGCCCACAGCCCCAAAGTCTGGGTGGCAATGCAAGTAGTTCCCAGAGGCGTTCATAAAAAGCAAGAATTGTTCTGGCTGCCACCTTGGTTGTGGGAGCCAGGCCAGGACGTTTGGAATTTTTGGAGGCCAGTGCTGGGAAAAGGTGAAAAAAAGGTGCTTTTGAGGATAGAGTGGCCAGGAAAGCCCGCAGCCCCAAAGTCTGGGTGGCAATGCAAGTAGTTCCCAGAGACCTTGAAAGAAAGCAAGAGTTGTTCTCGCTGCCACCATGGGTGTGGGAGTCAGCTCCGGACGTTTGGAATTTTTATGGGCCGGTGCTGGAAAAAGGTTAAGAAAAAAGGTGCTTTTGAGGATAGAGTGGCCAGGAAAGCCCGCAGCCCCAAAGTCTGGGTGGCAATGCAAGTAGTTCCCAGAGACCTTGAAAGAAAGCAAGACTTGGTCTGGCTGACGCCTTGGTTGTAGGACTCAGCTCCGGACGTTCGGCATATTGGAGGCTGGCACTGGGAAAAAGTGAACAAAAGGTGCTTTTGAGGATAGAGTGGCCAGGAAAGCCCGCAGCCCCAAAGTCTGGGTGGCAATGCAAGTAGTTCCCAGAGACCTTGAAAGAAAGCAAGAGTTGTTCTGGCTGCCACCTTGGTTGGGGGAGCCAGGCCAGGACGTTTGGAATTTTTGGAGGTCAGTGCTGGGAAAAGGTGAAAAAAAGGTGCTTTTGAGGATGGAGTGGCCAGGAAAGCCCACAGCCCCAAAGTCTGGGTGGCAATGCAAGTAGTTCCCAGAGACCTTGAAAGAAAGCAAGAGTTGTTCTGGCTGCCAGCTTGGTTGTAGGACTCAGCTCCAGACGTTCGGCATATTGGAGGCTGGCACTGGGAAAAAGTGAACAAAAGGTGCTTTTGAGGATAGAGTGGCCAGGAAAGCCCACAGCCCCAAAGTCTGGGTGGCAATGCAAGTAGTTCCCAGAGACCTTGAAAGAAAGCAAGAGTTGTTCTCGCTGCCACCATGGGTGTGGGACTCAGCTCCGGACGTTTGGAATTTTTATGGGCCGGTGCTGGGGAAAAGGTTAAGAAAAAAGGTGCTTTTGAGGATAGAGTGGCCAGGAAAGCCCGCAGCCCCAAAGTCTGGGTGGCAATGCAAGTAGTTCCCAGAGACCTTGAAAGAAAGCAAGAGTTGTTCTGGCTGACGCCTTGGTTGGGGGAGCCAGGCCAGGATGTTTGGAATTTTTGGAGGCCGGTGCTGGGAAAAAGTGAACAAAAGGTGCTTTTGAGGATAGAGTGGCCAGGAAAGCCCGCAGCCCCAAAGTCTGGGTGGCAATGCAAGTAGTTCCCAGAGACCTTGAAAGAAAGCAAGAGTTGTTCTGGCTGCCAGCTTGGGTGTGGGAGTCAGCTCCGGACGTTTGGAATATTTATGGGCCGGTGCTGGGGAAAAGGTTAAGAAAAAAGGTGCTTTTGAGGATAGAGTGGCCAGGAAAGCCCGCAGCCCCAAAGTCTGGGTGGCAATGCAAGTAGTTCCCAGAGACCTTGAAAGAAAGCAAGAGTTGTTCTCGCTGCCACCATGGGTGTGGGACTCAGCTCCGGACGTTTGGAATTTTTATGGGCCGGTGCTGGGAAAAAGGTTAAGAAAAAAGGTGCTTTTGAGGATAGAGTGGCCAGGAAAGCCCGCAGCCCCAAAGTCTGGGTGGCAATGCAAGTAGTTCCCAGAGAATGAGGGAAAGAAACCGTTGTTCTGGCTGCCAGCTTGGGTGTGGGGGTCAGCTCCTGACGTTTGGAATTTTTATGGGCCGGTGCTGGAAAAATGTTAAGAAAAAAGGTGCTTTTGAGGATAGAGTGGCCAGGAAAGCCCGCACCCCAAAGTCTGGGTGGCAATGCAAGTAGTTCCCAGAGACCTTGAAAGAAAGCAAGAGTTGTTCTGGCTGACGCCTTGGTTGTGGGAGCCAGGCCAGGATGTTTGGAATTTTTGGAGGCCGGTGCTGGGAAAAAGTGAACAAAAGGTGCTTTTGAGGATAGAGTGGCCAGGAAAGCCCACAGCCCCAAAGTCTGGGTGGCAATGCAAGTAGTTCCCAGAGAATGAAGGAAAGAAACCGTTGTTCTGGCTGCCAGCTTGGGTGTGGGAGCCAGGCCAGGACGTTTGGAATTTTTATGGGCCGGTGCTGGAAAAATGTTAAGAAAAAAGGTGCTTTTGAGGATAGAGTGGCCAGGAAAGCCCGCAGCCCCAAAGTCTGGGTGGCAATGCAAGTAGTTCCCAGAGACCTTGAAAGAAGGCAAGACTTGGTCTGGCTGACGCCTTGGTTGGGGGAGCCAGGCCAGGATGTTTGGAATTTTTGGAGGCCGGTGCTGGGAAAAAGTGAACAAAAGGTGCTTTTGAGGATAGAGTGGCCAGGAAAGCCCACAGCCCCAAAGTCTGGGTGGCAATGCAAGTAGTTCCCAGAGACCTTGAAAGAAAGCAAGAGTTGTTCTGGCTGCCACCTTGGGTGTGGGACTCAGCTCCGGACGTTTGGAATTTTTATGGGCCGGTGCTGGAAAAATGTTAAGAAAAAAGTTGCTTTTGAGGATAGAGTGGCCAGGAAAGCCCGCAGCCCCAAAGTCTGGGTGGCAATGCAAGTAGTTCCCAGAGACCTTGAAAGAAAGCAAGAGTTGTTCTGGCTGCCACCTTGGTTGTGGGAGCCAGGCCAGGATGTTTGGAATTTTTGGAGGCCAGTGCTGGGAAAAGGTGAAAAAAAGGTGCTTTTGAGGATAGAGTGGCCAGGAAAGCCCGCAGCCCCAAAGTCTGGGTGGCAATGCAAGTAGTTCCCAGAGACCTTGAAAGAAAGGAAGAGTTGTTCTCGCTGCCACCATGGGTGTGGGACTCAGCTCCGGACGTTTGGAATTTTTATGGGCCGGTGCTGGGGAAAAGGTTAAGGAAAATGTGCTTTTGAGGATAGAATGGCCAGGAAAGCCCGCAGCCCCGAAGTCTGGGTGGCAATGCAAGTAGTTCCCAGAGACCTTGAAAGAAAGCAAGTCTTGGTCTGGCTGCCAGCTTGGGTGTGGGACTCAGCTCCGGACGTTTGGAATATTTACGGGCCGGTGCTGGGGAAAAGGTTAAGAAAAAAGGTGCTTTTGAGGATAGAGTGGCCAGGAAAGCCCTCAGCCCCAAAGTCTGGGTGGCAATGCAAGTAGTTCCCACAGGCCTTGAAAGAAAGCAACAGTTGTTCTGGCTGCCACCTTGGGTGTGGGACTCAGCTCCGGACGTTTGGAATTTTTATGGGCCGGTGCTGGAAAAATGTTAAGAAAAAAGTTGCTTTTGAGGATAGAGTGGCCAGGAAAGCCCGCAGCCCCAAAGTCTGGGTGGCAATGCAAGTAGTTCCCAGAGACCTTGAAAGAAAGCAAGAGTTGTTCTGGCTGCCACCTTGGTTGTGGGAGCCAGGCCAGGATGTTTGGAATTTTTGGAGGCCAGTGCTGGGAAAAGGTGAAAAAAAGGTGCTTTTGAGGATAGAGTGGCCAGGAAAGCCCGCAGCCCCAAAGTCTGGGTGGCAATGCAAGTAGTTCCCAGAGACCTTGAAAGAAAGGAAGAGTTGTTCTCGCTGCCACCATGGGTGTGGGACTCAGCTCCGGACGTTTGGAATTTTTATGGGCCGGTGCTGGGGAAAAGGTTAAGGAAAATGTGCTTTTGAGGATAGAATGGCCAGGAAAGCCCGCAGCCCCAAAGTCTGGGTGGCAATGCAAGTAGTTCCCAGAGACCTTGAAAGAAAGCAAGTCTTGGTCTGGCTGCCAGCTTGGTTGTGGGAGCCAGGCCAGGACGTTTGGAATTTTGAAGTCCGGTGCTGGGAAAAAGTGAACAAAAGGTGCTTTTGAGGATAGAGTGGCCAGGAAAGCCCGCAGCCCCAAAGTCTGGGTGGCAATGCAAGTAGTTCCCAGAGACCTTGAAAGAAAGCAAGAGTTGTTCTGGCTGCCAGCTTGGGTGTGGGAGTCAGCTCCGGACGTTTGGAATATTTATGGGCCGGTGCTGGGGAAAAGGTTAAGAAAAAAGGTGCTTTTGAGGATAGAGTGGCCAGGAAAGCCCGCAGCCCCAAAGTCTGGGTGGCAATGCAAGTAGTTCCCAGAGACCTTGAAAGAAAGCAAGAGTTGTTCTCGCTGCCACCATGGGTGTGGGAGTCAGCTCCGGACGTTTGGAATTTTTATGGGCCGGTGCTGGGAAAAAGGTTAAGAAAAAAGGTGCTTTTGAGGATAGAGTGGCCAGGAAAGCCCGCAGCCCCAAAGTCTGGGTGGCAATGCAAGTAGTTCCCAGAGAATGAGGGAAAGAAACCGTTGTTCTGGCTGCCAGCTTGGGTGTGGGGGTCAGCTCCTGACGTTTGGAATTTTTATGGGCCGGTGCTGGAAAAATGTTAAGAAAAAAGGTGCTTTTGAGGATAGAGTGGCCAGGAAAGCCCGCACCCCAAAGTCTGGGTGGCAATGCAAGTAGTTCCCAGAGACCTTGAAAGAAAGCAAGAGTTGTTCTGGCTGACGCCTTGGTTGTGGGAGCCAGGCCAGGATGTTTGGAATTTTTGGAGGCCGGTGCTGGGAAAAAGTGAACAAAAGGTGCTTTTGAGGATAGAGTGGCCAGGAAAGCCCACAGCCCCAAAGTCTGGGTGGCAATGCAAGTTGTTCCCAGAGAATGAAGGAAAGAAACCGTTGTTCTGGCTGCCAGCTTGGGTGTGGGAGCCAGGCCAGGACGTTTGGAATTTTTATGGGCCGGTGCTGGAAAAATGTTAAGAAAAAAGGTGCTTTTGAGGATAGAGTGGCCAGGAAAGCCCGCAGCCCCAAAGTCTGGGTGGCAATGCAAGTAGTTCCCAGAGACCTTGAAAGAAGGCAAGACTTGGTCTGGCTGACGCCTTGGTTGTGGGAGCCAGGCCAGGATGTTTGGAATTTTTGGAGGCCGGTGCTGGGAAAAAGTGAACAAAAGGTGCTTTTGAGGATAGAGTGGCCAGGAAAGCCCACAGCCCCAAAGTCTGGGTGGCAATGCAAGTAGTTCCCAGAGACCTTGAAAGAAAGCAAGAGTTGTTCTGGCTGCCACCTTGGGTGTGGGACTCAGCTCCGGACGTTTGGAATTTTTATGGGCCGGTGCTGGAAAAATGTTAAGAAAAAAGTTGCTTTTGAGGATAGAGTGGCCAGGAAAGCCCGCAGCCCCAAAGTCTGGGTGGCAATGCAAGTAGTTCCCAGAGACCTTGAAAGAAAGCAAGAGTTGTTCTGGCTGCCACCTTGGTTGTGGGAGCCAGGCCAGGATGTTTGGAATTTTTGGAGGCCAGTGCTGGGAAAAGGTGAAAAAAAGGTGCTTTTGAGGATAGAGTGGCCAGGAAAGCCCGCAGCCCCAAAGTCTGGGTGGCAATGCAAGTAGTTCCCAGAGACCTTGAAAGAAAGGAAGAGTTGTTCTCGCTGCCACCATGGGTGTGGGACTCAGCTCCGGACGTTTGGAATTTTTATGGGCCGGTGCTGGGGAAAAGGTTAAGGAAAATGTGCTTTTGAAGATAGAATGGCCAGGAAAGCCCGCAGCCCCAAAGTCTGGGTGGCAATGCAAGTAGTTCCCAGAGACCTTGAAAGAAAGCAAGTCTTGGTCTGGCTGCCAGCTTGGTTGTGGGAGCCAGGCCAGGACGTTTGGAATTTTGAAGTCCGGTGCTGGGAAAAAGTGAACAAAAGGTGCTTTTGAGGATAGAGTGGCCAGGAAAGCCCGCAGCCCCAAAGTCTGGGTGGCAATGCAAGTAGTTCCCACAGGCCTTGAAAGAAAGCAACAGTTGTTCTGGCTGCCACCTTGGGTGTGGGACTCAGCTCCGGACGTTTGGAATTTTTATGGGCCGGTGCTGGAAAAATGTTAAGAAAAAAGTTGCTTTTGAGGATAGAGTGGCCAGGAAAGCCCGCAGCCCCAAAGTCTGGGTGGCAATGCAAGTAGTTCCCAGAGACCTTGAAAGAAAGCAAGAGTTGTTCTGGCTGCCACCTTGGTTGTGGGAGCCAGGCCAGGATGTTTGGAATTTTTGGAGGCCAGTGCTGGGAAAAGGTGAAAAAAAGGTGCTTTTGAGGATAGAGTGGCCAGGAAAGCCCGCAGCCCCAAAGTCTGGGTGGCAATGCAAGTAGTTCCCAGAGACCTTGAAAGAAAGGAAGAGTTGTTCTCGCTGCCACCATGGGTGTGGGACTCAGCTCCGGACGTTTGGAATTTTTATGGGCCGGTGCTGGGGAAAAGGTTAAGGAAAATGTGCTTTTGAGGATAGAATGGCCAGGAAAGCCCGCAGCCCCAAAGTCTGGGTGGCAATGCAAGTAGTTCCCAGAGACCTTGAAAGAAAGCAAGTCTTGGTCTGGCTGCCAGCTTGGTTGTGGGAGCCAGGCCAGGACGTTTGGAATTTTGAAGTCCGGTGCTGGGAAAAAGTGAACAAAAGGTGCTTTTGAGGATAGAGTGGCCAGGAAAGCCCGCAGCCCCAAAGTCTGGGTGGCAATGCAAGTAGTTCCCAGAGACCTTGAAAGAAAGCAAGAGTTGTTCTGGCTGCCAGCTTGGGTGTGGGAGTCAGCTCCGGACGTTTGGAATATTTATGGGCCGGTGCTGGGGAAAAGGTTAAGAAAAAAGGTGCTTTTGAGGATAGAGTGGCCAGGAAAGCCCGCAGCCCCAAAGTCTGGGTGGCAATGCAAGTAGTTCCCAGAGACCTTGAAAGAAAGCAAGAGTTGTTCTCGCTGCCACCATGGGTGTGGGACTCAGCTCCGGACGTTTGGAATTTTTATGGGCCGGTGCTGGGGAAAAGGTTAAGAAAAAAGGTGCTTTTGAGGATAGAGTGGCCAGGAAAGCCCGCAGCCCCAAAGTCTGGGTGGCAATGCAAGTAGTTCCCAGAGAATGAGGGAAAGAAACCGTTGTTCTGGCTGCCAGCTTGGGTGTGGGGGTCAGCTCCTGACGTTTGGAATTTTTATGGGCCGGTGCTGGAAAAATGTTAAGAAAAAAGGTGCTTTTGAGGATAGAGTGGCCAGGAAAGCCCGCACCCCAAAGTCTGGGTGGCAATGCAAGTAGTTCCCAGAGACCTTGAAAGAAAGCAAGAGTTGTTCTGGCTGACGCCTTGGTTGTGGGAGCCAGGCCAGGATGTTTGGAATTTTTGGAGGCCGGTGCTGGGAAAAAGTGAACAAAAGGTGCTTTTGAGGATAGAGTGGCCAGGAAAGCCCACAGCCCCAAAGTCTGGGTGGCAATGCAAGTTGTTCCCAGAGAATGAAGGAAAGAAACCGTTGTTCTGGCTGCCAGCTTGGGTGTGGGAGCCAGGCCAGGACGTTTGGAATTTTTATGGGCCGGTGCTGGAAAAATGTTAAGAAAAAAGGTGCTTTTGAGGATAGAGTGGCCAGGAAAGCCCGCAGCCCCAAAGTCTGGGTGGCAATGCAAGTAGTTCCCAGAGACCTTGAAAGAAGGCAAGACTTGGTCTGGCTGACGCCTTGGTTGGGGGAGCCAGGCCAGGATGTTTGGAATTTTTGGAGGCCGGTGCTGGGAAAAAGTGAACAAAAGGTGCTTTTGAGGATAGAGTGGCCAGGAAAGCCCACAGCCCCAAAGTCTGGGTGGCAATGCAAGTAGTTCCCAGAGACCTTGAAAGAAAGCAAGAGTTGTTCTGGCTGCCACCTTGGGTGTGGGACTCAGCTCCGGACGTTTGGAATTTTTATGGGCCGGTGCTGGAAAAATGTTAAGAAAAAAGTTGCTTTTGAGGATAGAGTGGCCAGGAAAGCCCGCAGCCCCAAAGTCTGGGTGGCAATGCAAGTAGTTCCCAGAGACCTTGAAAGAAAGCAAGAGTTGTTCTGGCTGCCACCTTGGTTGTGGGAGCCAGGCCAGGATGTTTGGAATTTTTGGAGGCCAGTGCTGGGAAAAGGTGAAAAAAAGGTGCTTTTGAGGATAGAGTGGCCAGGAAAGCCCGCAGCCCCAAAGTCTGGGTGGCAATGCAAGTAGTTCCCAGAGACCTTGAAAGAAAGGAAGAGTTGTTCTCGCTGCCACCATGGGTGTGGGACTCAGCTCCGGACGTTTGGAATTTTTATGGGCCGGTGCTGGGGAAAAGGTTAAGGAAAATGTGCTTTTGAGGATAGAATGGCCAGGAAAGCCCGCAGCCCCAAAGTCTGGGTGGCAATGCAAGTAGTTCCCAGAGACCTTGAAAGAAAGCAAGTCTTGGTCTGGCTGCCAGCTTGGTTGTGGGAGCCAGGCCAGGACGTTTGGAATTTTGAAGTCCGGTGCTGGGAAAAAGTGAACAAAAGGTGCTTTTGAGGATAGAGTGGCCAGGAAAGCCCGCAGCCCCAAAGTCTGGGTGGCAATGCAAGTAGTTCCCACAGGCCTTGAAAGAAAGCAACAGTTGTTCTGGCTGCCACCTTGGGTGTGGGACTCAGCTCCGGACGTTTGGAATTTTTATGGGCCGGTGCTGGAAAAATGTTAAGAAAAAAGTTGCTTTTGAGGATAGAGTGGCCAGGAAAGCCCGCAGCCCCAAAGTCTGGGTGGCAATGCAAGTAGTTCCCAGAGACCTTGAAAGAAAGCAAGAGTTGTTCTGGCTGCCACCTTGGTTGTGGGAGCCAGGCCAGGATGTTTGGAATTTTTGGAGGCCAGTGCTGGGAAAAGGTGAAAAAAAGGTGCTTTTGAGGATAGAGTGGCCAGGAAAGCCCGCAGCCCCAAAGTCTGGGTGGCAATGCAAGTAGTTCCCAGAGACCTTGAAAGAAAGGAAGAGTTGTTCTCGCTGCCACCATGGGTGTGGGACTCAGCTCCGGACGTTTGGAATTTTTATGGGCCGGTGCTGGGGAAAAGGTTAAGGAAAATGTGCTTTTGAGGATAGAATGGCCAGGAAAGCCCGCAGCCCCAAAGTCTGGGTGGCAATGCAAGTAGTTCCCAGAGACCTTGAAAGAAAGCAAGTCTTGGTCTGGCTGCCAGCTTGGTTGTGGGAGCCAGGCCAGGACGTTTGGAATTTTGAAGTCCGGTGCTGGGAAAAAGTGAACAAAAGGTGCTTTTGAGGATAGAGTGGCCAGGAAAGCCCGCAGCCCCAAAGTCTGGGTGGCAATGCAAGTAGTTCCCAGAGAATGAGGGAAAGAAACTGTTGTTCTGGCTGCCAGCTTGGGTGTGGGGGTCAGCTCCTGACGTTTGGAATTTTTATGGGCCGGTGCTGGAAAAATGTTAAGAAAAAAGGTGCTTTTGAGGATAGAGTGGCCAGGAAAGCCCGCACCCCAAAGTCTGGGTGGCAATGCAAGTAGTTCCCAGAGACCTTGAAAGAAAGCAAGAGTTGTTCTGGCTGCCACCTTGGTTGGGGGAGCCAGGCCAGGACGTTTGGAATTTTTGGAGGTCAGTGCTGGGAAAAGGTGAAAAAAAGGTGCTTTTGAGGATGGAGTGGCCAGGAAAGCCCACAGCCCCAAAGTCTGGGTGGCAATGCAAGTAGTTCCCAGAGACCTTGAAAGAAAGCAAGAGTTGTTCTGGCTGCCACCTTGGTTGTAGGACTCAGCTCCGGACGTTCGGCATATTGGAGGCTGGCACTGGGAAAAAGTGAACAAAAGGTGCTTTTGAGGATAGAGTGGCCAGGAAAGCCCACAGCCCCAAAGTCTGGGTGGCAATGCAAGTAGTTCCCAGAGACCTTGAAAGAAAGCAAGAGTTGTTCTCGCTGCCACCATGGGTGTGGGACTCAGCTCCGGACGTTTGGAATTTTTATGGGCCGGTGTTGGGGAAAAGGTTAAGAAAAAAGGTGCTTTTGAGGATAGAGTGGCCAGGAAAGCCCGCAGCCCCAAAGTCTGGGTGGCAATGCAAGTAGTTCCCAGAGACCTTGAAAGAAAGCAAGAGTTGTTCTGGCTGACGCCTTGGTTGGGGGAGCCAGGCCAGGATGTTTGGAATTTTTGGAGGCCGGTGCTGGGAAAAAGTGAACAAAAGGTGCTTTTGAGGATAGAGTGGCCAGGAAAGCCCGCAGCCCCAAAGTCTGGGTGGCAATGCAAGTAGTTCCCAGAGACCTTGAAAGAAAGCAAGAGTTGTTCTGGCTGCCAGCTTGGGTGTGGGAGTCAGCTCCGGACGTTTGGAATATTTATGGGCCGGTGCTGGGGAAAAGGTTAAGAAAAAAGGTGCTTTTGAGGATAGAGTGGCCAGGAAAGCCCGCAGCCCCAAAGTCTGGGTGGCAATGCAAGTAGTTCCCAGAGACCTTGAAAGAAAGCAAGAGTTGTTCTCGCTGCCACCATGGGTGTGGGACTCAGCTCCGGACGTTTGGAATTTTTATGGGCCGGTGCTGGGAAAAAGGTTAAGAAAAAAGGTGCTTTTGAGGATAGAGTGGCCAGGAAAGCCCGCAGCCCCAAAGTCTGGGTGGCAATGCAAGTAGTTCCCAGAGAATGAGGGAAAGAAACCGTTGTTCTGGCTGCCAGCTTGGGTGTGGGGTCAGCTCCTGACGTTTGGAATTTTTAATGGCCGGTGCTGGGAAAATGTTAAGAAAAAAGGTGCTTTTGAGGATAGAGTGGCCAGGAAAGCCCGCACCCCAAAGTCTGGGTGGCAATGCAAGTAGTTCCCAGAGACCTTGAAAGAAAGCAAGAGTTGTTCTGGCTGCCACCTTGGTTGGGGGAGCCAGGCCAGGACGTTTGGAATTTTTGGAGGTCAGTGCTGGGAAAAGGTGAAAAAAAGGTGCTTTTGAGGATGGAGTGGCCAGGAAAGCCCACAGCCCCAAAGTCTGGGTGGCAATGCAAGTAGTTCCCAGAGACCTTGAAAGAAAGCAAGAGTTGTTCTGGCTGCCACCTTGGTTGTAGGACTCAGCTCCGGACGTTCGGCATATTGGAGGCTGGCACTGGGAAAAAGTGAACAAAAGGTGCTTTTGAGGATAGAGTGGCCAGGAAAGCCCACAGCCCCAAAGTCTGGGTGGCAATGCAAGTAGTTCCCAGAGACCTTGAAAGAAAGCAAGAGTTGTTCTCGCTGCCACCATGGGTGTGGGACTCAGCTCCGGACGTTTGGAATTTTTATGGGCCGGTGTTGGGGAAAAGGTTAAGAAAAAAGGTGCTTTTGAGGATAGAGTGGCCAGGAAAGCCCGCAGCCCCAAAGTCTGGGTGGCAATGCAAGTAGTTCCCAGAGACCTTGAAAGAAAGCAAGAGTTGTTCTGGCTGACGCCTTGGTTGGGGGAGCCAGGCCAGGATGTTTGGAATTTTTGGAGGCCGGTGCTGGGAAAAAGTGAACAAAAGGTGCTTTTGAGGATAGAGTGGCCAGGAAAGCCCGCAGCCCCAAAGTCTGGGTGGCAATGCAAGTAGTTCCCAGAGACCTTGAAAGAAAGCAAGAGTTGTTCTGGCTGCCAGCTTGGGTGTGGGAGTCAGCTCCGGACGTTTGGAATATTTATGGGCCGGTGCTGGGGAAAAGGTTAAGAAAAAAGGTGCTTTTGAGGATAGAGTGGCCAGGAAAGCCCGCACCCCAAAGTCTGGGTGGCAATGCAAGTAGTTCCCAGAGACCTTGAAAGAAAGCAAGAGTTGTTCTGGCTGACGCCTTGGTTAGGGGAGCCAGGCCAGGATGTTTGGAATTTTTGGAGGCCGGTGCTGGGAAAAAGTGAACAAAAGGTGCTTTTGAGGATAGAGTGGCCAGGAAAGCCCGCAGCCCCAAAGTCTGGGTGGCAATGCAAGTAGTTCCCAGAGACCTTGAAAGAAAGCAAGAGTTGTTCTGGCTGCCACCTTGGTTGTGGGAGCCAGGCCAGGACGTTTGGAAATTTTGGAGGCTGGTGCTGGGAAAATGTTAAGAAAAAAGGTGCTTTTGAGGATAGAGTGGCCAGGAAAGCCCGCAGCCCCAAAGTCTGGGTGGCAATGCAAGTAGTTCCCAGAGACCTTGAAAGAAAGCAAGAGTTGTTCTGGCTGCCAGCTTGGGTGTGGGAGTCAGCTCCGGACGTTTGGAATATTTATGGGCCGGTGCTGGGGAAAAGGTTAAGAAAAAAGGTGCTTTTGAGGATAGAGTGGCCAGGAAAGCCCGCAGCCCCAAAGTCTGGGTGGCAATGCAAGTAGTTCCCAGAGAATGAGGGAAAGAAACCGTTGTTCTGGCTGCCAGCTTGGGTGTGGGGGTCAGCTCCTGACGTTTGGAATTTTTATGGGCCGGTGCTGGAAAAATGTTAAGAAAAAAGGTGCTTTTGAGGATAGAGTGGCCAGGAAAGCCCGCACCCCAAAGTCTGGGTGGCAATGCAAGTAGTTCCCAGAGACCTTGAAAGAAAGCAAGAGTTGTTCTGGCTGACGCCTTGGTTAGGGGAGCCAGGCCAGGATGTTTGGAATTTTTGGAGGCCGGTGCTGGGAAAAAGTGAACAAAAGGTGCTTTTGAGGATAGAGTGGCCAGGAAAGCCCACAGCCCCAAAGTCTGGGTGGCAATGCAAGTTGTTCCCAGAGAATGAGGGAAAGAAACCGTTGTTCTGGCTGCCAGCTTGGGTGTGGGGGTCAGCTCCTGACGTTTGGAATTTTTATGGGCCGGTGCTGGGAAAATGTTAAGAAAAAAGGTGCTTTTGAGGATAGAGTGGCCAGGAAAGCCCGCAGCCCCAAAGTCTGGGTGGCAATGCAAGTAGTTCCCAGAGACCTTGAAAGAAAGCAAGACTTGGTCTGGCTGACGCCTTGGTTAGGGGAGCCAGGCCAGGATGTTTGGAATTTTTGGAGGCCGGTGCTGGGAAAAAGTGAACAAAAGGTGCTTTTGAGGATAGAGTGGCCAGGAAAGCCCGCAGCCCCAAAGTCTGGGTGGCAATGCAAGTAGTTCCCAGAGACCTTGAAAGAAAGCAAGAGTTGTTCTGGCTGCCACCTTGGTTGTGGGAGCCAGGCCAGGACGTTTGGAAATTTTGGAGGCTGGTGCTGGGAAAATGTTAAGAAAAAAGGTGCTTTTGAGGATAGAGTGGCCAGGAAAGCCCGCAGCCCCAAAGTCTGGGTGGCAATGCAAGTAGTTCCCAGAGACCTTGAAAGAAAGCAAGAGTTGTTCTGGCTGCCAGCTTGGGTGTGGGAGTCAGCTCCGGACGTTTGGAATATTTATGGGCCGGTGCTGGGAAAAAGGTTAAGAAAAAAGGTGCTTTTGAGGATAGAGTGGCCAGGAAAGCCCGCAGCCCCAAAGTCTGGGTGGCAATGCAAGTAGTTCCCAGAGAATGAGGGAAAGAAACCGTTGTTCTGGCTGCCAGCTTGGGTGTGGGGGTCAGCTCCTGACGTTTGGAATTTTTATGGGCCGGTGCTGGAAAAATGTTAAGAAAAAAGGTGCTTTTGAGGATAGAGTGGCCAGGAAAGCCCGCACCCCAAAGTCTGGGTGGCAATGCAAGTAGTTCCCAGAGACCTTGAAAGAAAGCAAGAGTTGTTCTGGCTGACGCCTTGGTTAGGGGAGCCAGGCCAGGATGTTTGGAATTTTTGGAGGCCGGTGCTGGGAAAAAGTGAACAAAAGGTGCTTTTGAGGATAGAGTGGCCAGGAAAGCCCACAGCCCCAAAGTCTGGGTGGCAATGCAAGTTGTTCCCAGAGAATGAAGGAAAGAAACCGTTGTTCTGGCTGCCAGCTTGGGTGTGGGAGTCAGCTCCGGACGTTTGGAATATTTATGGGCCGGTGCTGGAAAAATGTTAAGAAAAAAGGTGCTTTTGAGGATAGAGTGGCCAGGAAAGCCCGCAGCCCCAAAGTCTGGGTGGCAATGCAAGTAGTTCCCAGAGACCTTGAAAGAAAGCAAGAGTTGTTCTGGCTGACGCCTTGGTTGGGGGAGCCAGGCCAGGATGTTTGGAATTTTTGGAGGCCGGTGCTGGGAAAAAGTGAACAAAAGGTGCTTTTGAGGATAGAGTGGCCAGGAAAGCCCACAGCCCCAAAGTCTGGGTGGCAATGCAAGTAGTTCCCAGAGACCTTGAAAGAAAGCAAGAGTTGTTCTCGCTGCCACCTTGGGTGTGGGACTCAGCTCCGGACGTTTGGAATTTTTATGGGCCGGTGCTGGAAAAATGTTAAGAAAAAAGTTGCTTTTGAGGATAGAGTGGCCAGGAAAGCCCGCAGCCCCAAAGTCTGGGTGGCAATGCAAGTAGTTCCCAGAGACCTTGAAAGAAAGCAAGAGTTGTTCTGGCTGCCACCTTGGTTGTGGGATCCAGGCCAGGATGTTTGGAATTTTTGGAGGCCAGTGCTGGGAAAAGGTGAAAAAAAGGTGCTTTTGAGGATAGAGTGGCCAGGAAAGCCCGCAGCCCCAAAGTCTGGGTGGCAATGCAAGTAGTTCCCAGAGACCTTGAAAGAAAGCAAGAGTTGTTCTCGCTGCCACCATGGGTGTGGGACTCAGCTCCGGACGTTTGGAATTTTTATGGGCCGGTGCTGGGGAAAAGGTTAAGGAAAATGTGCTTTTGAGGATAGAATGGCCAGGAAAGCCCGCAGCCCCAAAGTCTGGGTGGCAATGCAAGTAGTTCCCAGAGACCTTGAAAGAAAGCAAGTCTTGGTCTGGCTGCCAGCTTGGTTGTGGGAGCCAGGCCAGGACGTTTGGAATTTTGAAGTCCGGTGCTGGGAAAAAGTGAACAAAAGGTGCTTTTGAGGATAGAGTGGCCAGGAAAGCCCGCAGCCCCAAAGTCTGGGTGGCAATGCAAGTAGTTCCCAGAGACCTTGAAAGAAAGCAAGAGTTGTTCTCGCTGCCACCATGGGTGTGGGAGTCACCTCCGGACTTTTGGAATTTTTATGGGCGGGTGCTGGGAAAAAGGTTAAGAAAAAAGGTGCTTTTGAGGATAGAGTGGCCAGGAAAGCCCGCAGCCCCAAAGTCTGGGTGGCAATGCAAGTAGTTCCCAGAGAATGAGGGAAAGAAACCGTTGTTCTGGCTGCCAGCTTGGGTGTGGGGGTCAGCTCCTGACGTTTGGAATTTTTATGGGCCGGTGCTGGAAAAATGTTAAGAAAAAAGGTGCTTTTGAGGATAGAGTGGCCAGGAAAGCCCGCACCCCAAAGTCTGGGTGGCAATGCAAGTAGTTCCCAGAGACCTTGAAAGAAAGCAAGAGTTGTTCTGGCTGACGCCTTGGTTGGGGGAGCCAGGCCAGGATGTTTGGAATTTTTGGAGGCCGGTGCTGGGAAAAAGTGAACAAAAGGTGCTTTTGAGGATAGAGTGGCCAGGAAAGCCCACAGCCCCAAAGTCTGGGTGGCAATGCAAGTTGTTCCCAGAGAATGAAGGAAAGAAACCGTTGTTCTGGCTGCCAGCTTGGGTGTGGGAGCCAGGCCAGGACGTTTGGAATTTTTATGGGCCGGTGCTGGAAAAATGTTAAGAAAAAAGGTGCTTTTGAGGATGGAGTGGCCAGGAAAGCCCGCAGCCCCAAAGTCTGGGTGGCAATGCAAGTAGTTCCCAGAGACCTTGAAAGAAAGCAAGACTTGGTCTGGCTGACGCCTTGGTTGTAGGACTCAGCTCCGGACGTTCGGCATATTGGAGGCTGGCACTGGGAAAAAGTGAACAAAAGGTGCTTTTGAGGATAGAGTGGCCAGGAAAGCCCACAGCCCCAAAGTCTGGGTGGCAATGCAAGTAGTTCCCAGAGACCTTGAAAGAAAGCAAGAGTTGTTCTCGCTGCCACCTTGGTTGGGGGAGCCAGGCCAGGACGTTTGGAATTTTTGGAGGTCAGTGCTGGGAAAAGGTGAAAAAAAGGTGCTTTTGAGGATGGAGTGGCCAGGAAAGCCCACAGCCCCAAAGTCTGGGTGGCAATGCAAGTAGTTCCCAGAGACCTTGACAGAAAGCAAGAGTTGTTCTGGCTGCCACCTTGGTTGTAGGACTCAGCTCCGGACGTTCGGCATATTGGAGGCTGGCACTGGGAAAAAGTGAACAAAAGGTGCTTTTGAGGATAGAGTGGCCAGGAAAGCCCACAGCCCCAAAGTCTGGGTGGCAATGCAAGTAGTTCCCAGAGACCTTGAAAGAAAGCAAGAGTTGTTCTCGCTGCCACCATGGGTGTGGGACTCAGCTCCGGACGTTTGGAATTTTTATGGGCCGGTGTTGGGGAAAAGGTTAAGAAAAAAGGTGCTTTTGAGGATAGAGTGGCCAGGAAAGCCCGCAGCCCCAAAGTCTGGGTGGCAATGCAAGTAGTTCCCAGAGACCTTGAAAGAAAGCAAGAGTTGTTCTGGCTGACGCCTTGGTTGGGGGAGCCAGGCCAGGATGTTTGGAATTTTTGGAGGCCGGTGCTGGGAAAAAGTGAACAAAAGGTGCTTTTGAGGATAGAGTGGCCAGGAAAGCCCGCAGCCCCAAAGTCTGGGTGGCAATGCAAGTAGTTCCCAGAGACCTTGAAAGAAAGCAAGTCTTGGTCTGGCTGCCAGCTTGGTTGTGGGAGCCAGGCCAGGACGTTTGGAATTTTGAAGTCCGGTGCTGGGAAAAAGGTTAAGAAAAAAGGTGCTTTTGAGGATAGAGTGGCCAGGAAAGCCCACAGCCCCAAAGTCTGGGTGGCAATGCAAGTAGTTCCCAGAGAATGAGGGAAAGAAACCGTTGTTCTGGCTGCCAGCTTGGGTGTGGGGGTCAGCTCCTGACGTTTGGAATTTTAATGGGCCGGTGCTGGAAAAATGTTAAGAAAAAAGGTGCTTTTGAGGATAGAGTGGCCAGGAAAGCCCGCACCCCAAAGTCTGGGTGGCAATGCAAGTAGTTCCCAGAGACCTTGAAAGAAAGCAAGAGTTGTTCTGGCTGACGCCTTGGTTAGGGGAGCCAGGCCAGGATGTTTGGAATTTTTGGAGGCCGGTGCTGGGAAAAAGTGAACAAAAGGTGCTTTTGAGGATAGAGTGGCCAGGAAAGCCCACAGCCCCAAAGTCTGGGTGGCAATGCAAGTTGTTCCCAGAGAATGAAGGAAAGAAACCGTTGTTCTGGCTGCCAGCTTGGGTGTGGGAGCCAGGCCAGGACGTTTGGAATTTTTATGGGCCGGTGCTGGAAAAATGTTAAGAAAAAAGTTGCTTTTGAGGATAGAGTGGCCAGGAAAGCCCGCAGCCCCAAAGTCTGGGTGGCAATGCAAGTAGTTCCCAGAGACCTTGAAAGAAGGCAAGACTTGGTCTGGCTGACGCCTTGGTTGGGGGAGCCAGGCCAGGATGTTTGGAATTTTTGGAGGCCGGTGCTGGGAAAAAGTGAACAAAAGGTGCTTTTGAGGATAGAGTGGCCAGGAAAGCCCACAGCCCCAAAGTCTGGGTGGCAATGCAAGTAGTTCCCAGAGACCTTGAAAGAAAGCAAGAGTTGTTCTCGCTGCCACCTTGGGTGTGGGACTCAGCTCCGGACGTTTGGAATTTTTATGGGCCGGTGCTGGAAAAATGTTAAGAAAAAAGTTGCTTTTGAGGATAGAGTGGCCAGGAAAGCCCGCAGCCCCAAAGTCTGGGTGGCAATGCAAGTAGTTCCCAGAGACCTTGAAAGAAAGCAAGAGTTGTTCTGGCTGCCACCTTGGTTGTGGGAGCCAGGCCAGGATGTTTGGAATTTTTGGAGGCCAGTGCTGGGAAAAGGTGAAAAAAAGGTGCTTTTGAGGATAGAGTGGCCAGGAAAGCCCGCAGCCCCAAAGTCTGGGTGGCAATGCAAGTAGTTCCCAGAGACCTTGAAAGAAAGCAAGAGTTGTTCTGGCTGCCAGCTTGGGTGTGGGAGTCAGCTCCGGACGTTTGGAATTTTTATGGGCCGGTGCTGGGGAAAAGGTTAAGAAAAAAGGTGCTTTTGAGGATAGAGTGGCCAGGAAAGCCCGCAGCCCCAAAGTCTGGGTGGCAATGCAAGTAGTTCCCAGAGACCTTGAAAGAAAGCAAGAGTTGTTCTCGCTGCCACCATGGGTGTGGGACTCAGCTCCGGACGTTTGGAATTTTTATGGGCCGGTGCTGGGAAAAAGGTTAAGAAAAAAGGTGCTTTTGAGGATAGAGTGGCCAGGAAAGCCCGCAGCCCCAAAGTCTGGGTGGCAATGCAAGTAGTTCCCAGAGAATGAGGGAAAGAAACCGTTGTTCTGGCTGCCAGCTTGGGTGTGGGGGTCAGCTCCTGACGTTTGGAATTTTTATGGGCCGGTGCTGGAAAAATGTTAAGAAAAAAGGTGCTTTTGAGGATAGAGTGGCCAGGAAAGCCCGCACCCCAAAGTCTGGGTGGCAATGCAAGTAGTTCCCAGAGACCTTGAAAGAAAGCAAGAGTTGTTCTGGCTGACGCCTTGGTTAGGGGAGCCAGGCCAGGATGTTTGGAATTTTTGGAGGCCGGTGCTGGGAAAAAGTGAACAAAAGGTGCTTTTGAGGATAGAGTGGCCAGGAAAGCCCACAGCCCCAAAGTCTGGGTGGCAATGCAAGTTGTTCCCAGAGAATGAAGGAAAGAAACCGTTGTTCTGGCTGCCAGCTTGGGTGTGGGAGCCAGGCCAGGACGTTTGGAATTTTTATGGGCCGGTGCTGGAAAAATGTTAAGAAAAAAGGTGCTTTTGAGGATAGAGTGGCCAGGAAAGCCCGCAGCCCCAAAGTCTGGGTGGCAATGCAAGTAGTTCCCAGAGACCTTGAAAGAAGGCAAGACTTGGTCTGGCTGACGCCTTGGTTGGGGGAGCCAGGCCAGGATGTTTGGAATTTTTGGAGGCCGGTGCTGGGAAAAAGTGAACAAAAGGTGCTTTTGAGGATAGAGTGGCCAGGAAAGCCCACAGCCCCAAAGTCTGGGTGGCAATGCAAGTAGTTCCCAGAGACCTTGAAAGAAAGCAAGAGTTGTTCTCGCTGCCACCTTGGGTGTGGGACTCAGCTCCGGACGTTTGGAATTTTTATGGGCCGGTGCTGGAAAAATGTTAAGAAAAAAGGTGCTTTTGAGGATAGAGTGGCCAGGAAAGCCCGCAGCCCCAAAGTCTGGGTGGCAATGCAAGTAGTTCCCAGAGACCTTGAAAGAAAGCAAGAGTTGTTCTGGCTGCCACCTTGGTTGTGGGAGCCAGGCCAGGATGTTTGGAATTTTTGGAGGCCAGTGCTGGGAAAAGGTGAAAAAAAGGTGCTTTTGAGGATAGAGTGGCCAGGAAAGCCCGCAGCCCCAAAGTCTGGGTGGCAATGCAAGTAGTTCCCAGAGACCTTGAAAGAAAGGAAGAGTTGTTCTCGCTGCCACCATGGGTGTGGGACTCAGCTCCGGACGTTTGGAATTTTTATGGGCCGGTGCTGGGGAAAAGGTTAAGGAAAATGTGCTTTTGAGGATAGAATGGCCAGGAAAGCCCGCAGCCCCAAAGTCTGGGTGGCAATGCAAGTAGTTCCCAGAGACCTTGAAAGAAAGCAAGTCTTGGTCTGGCTGCCAGCTTGGTTGTGGGAGCCAGGCCAGGACGTTTGGAATTTTGAAGTCCGGTGCTGGGAAAAAGTGAACAAAAGGTGCTTTTGAGGATAGAGTGGCCAGGAAAGCCCGCAGCCCCAAAGTCTGGGTGGCAATGCAAGTAGTTCCCAGAGACCTTGAAAGAAAGCAAGAGTTGTTCTCGCTGCCACCATGGGTGTGGGAGTCACCTCCGGACTTTTGGAATTTTTATGGGCCGGTGCTGGGAAAAAGGTTAAGAAAAAAGGTGCTTTTGAGGATAGAGTGGCCAGGAAAGCCCGCAGCCCCAAAGTCTGTGTGGCAATGCAAGTAGTTCCCAGAGACCTTGAAAGAAAGCAAGAGTTGTTCTGGCTGCCAGCTTGGGTGTGGGGGTCAGCTCCTGACGTTTGGAATTTTTATGGGCCGGTGCTGGAAAAATGTTAAGAAAAAAGGTGCTTTTGAGGATAGAGTGGCCAGGAAAGCCCGCACCCCAAAGTCTGGGTGGCAATGCAAGTAGTTCCCAGAGACCTTGAAAGAAAGCAAGAGTTGTTCTGGCTGACGCCTTGGTTGGGGGAGCCAGGCCAGGATGTTTGGAATTTTTGGAGGCCGGTGCTGGGAAAAAGTGAACAAAAGGTGCTTTTGAGGATAGAGTGGCCAGGAAAGCCCACAGCCCCAAAGTCTGGGTGGCAATGCAAGTTGTTCCCAGAGAATGAAGGAAAGAAACCGTTGTTCTGGCTGCCAGCTTGGGTGTGGGAGCCAGGCCAGGACGTTTGGAATTTTTATGGGCCGGTGCTGGAAAAATGTTAAGAAAAAAGGTGCTTTTGAGGATAGAGTGGCCAGGAAAGCCCGCAGCCCCAAAGTCTGGGTGGCAATGCAAGTAGTTCCCAGAGACCTTGAAAGAAGGCAAGACTTGGTCTGGCTGACGCCTTGGTTGGGGGAGCCAGGCCAGGATGTTTGGAATTTTTGGAGGCCGGTGCTGGGAAAAAGTGAACAAAAGGTGCTTTTGAGGATAGAGTGGCCAGGAAAGCCCACAGCCCCAAAGTCTGGGTGGCAATGCAAGTAGTTCCCAGAGACCTTGAAAGAAAGCAAGAGTTGTTCTCGCTGCCACCTTGGGTGTGGGACTCAGCTCCGGACGTTTGGAATTTTTATGGGCCGGTGCTGGAAAAATGTTAAGAAAAAAGTTGCTTTTGAGGATAGAGTGGCCAGGAAAGCCCGCAGCCCCAAAGTCTGGGTGGCAATGCAAGTAGTTCCCAGAGACCTTGAAAGAAAGCAAGAGTTGTTCTGGCTGCCACCTTGGTTGTGGGAGCCAGGCCAGGATGTTTGGAATTTTTGGAGGCCAGTGCTGGGAAAAGGTGAAAAAAAGGTGCTTTTGAGGATAGAGTGGCCAGGAAAGCCCGCAGCCCCAAAGTCTGGGTGGCAATGCAAGTAGTTCCCAGAGACCTTGAAAGAAAACAAGAGTTGTTCTCGCTGCCACCATGGGTGTGGGACTCAGCTCCGGACGTTTGGAATTTTTATGGGCCGGTGCTGGGGAAAAGGTTAAGGAAAATGTGCTTTTGAGGATAGAATGGCCAGGAAAGCCCGCAGCCCCAAAGTCTGGGTGGCAATGCAAGTAGTTCCCAGAGACCTTGAAAGAAAGCAAGTCTTGGTCTGGCTGCCAGCTTGGTTGTGGGAGCCAGGCCAGGACGTTTGGAATTTTGAAGTCCGGTGCTGGGAAAAAGTGAACAAAAGGTGCTTTTGAGGATAGAGTGGCCAGGAAAGCCCGCAGCCCCAAAGTCTGGGTGGCAATGCAAGTAGTTCCCAGAGACCTTGAAAGAAAGCAAGAGTTGTTCTCGCTGCCACCATGGGTGTGGGAGTCACCTCCGGACTTTTGGAATTTTTATGGGCCGGTGCTGGGAAAAAGGTTAAGAAAAAAGGTGCTTTTGAGGATAGAGTGGCCAGGAAAGCCCGCAGCCCCAAAGTCTGGGTGGCAATGCAAGTAGTTCCCAGAGAATGAGGGAAAGAAACCGTTGTTCTGGCTGCCAGCTTGGGTGTGGGGGTCAGCTCCTGACGTTTGGAATTTTTATGGGCCGGTGCTGGAAAAATGTTAAGAAAAAAGGTGCTTTTGAGGATAGAGTGGCCAGGAAAGCCCGCAGCCCCAAAGTCTGGGTGGCAATGCAAGTAGTTCCCAGAGACCTTGAAAGAAAGCAAGAGTTGTTCTCGCTGCCACCATGGGTGTGGGAGTCACCTCCGGACTTTTGGAATTTTTGGAGGCCGGTGCTGGGAAAAAGTGAACAAAAGGTGCTTTTGAGGATAGAGTGGCCAGGAAAGCCCACAGCCCCAAAGTCTGGGTGGCAATGCAAGTTGTTCCCAGAGAATGAAGGAAAGAAACCGTTGTTCTGGCTGCCAGCTTGGGTGTGGGAGCCAGGCCAGGACGTTTGGAATTTTTATGGGCCGGTGCTGGAAAAATGTTAAGAAAAAAGGTGCTTTTGAGGATAGAGTGGCCAGGAAAGCCCGCAGCCCCAAAGTCTGGGTGGCAATGCAAGTAGTTCCCAGAGACCTTGAAAGAAGGCAAGACTTGGTCTGGCTGACGCCTTGGTTGGGGGAGCCAGGCCAGGATGTTTGGAATTTTTGGAGGCCGGTGCTGGGAAAAAGTGAACAAAAGGTGCTTTTGAGGATAGAGTGGCCAGGAAAGCCCACAGCCCCAAAGTCTGGGTGGCAATGCAAGTAGTTCCCAGAGACCTTGAAAGAAAGCAAGAGTTGTTCTGGCTGCCACCTTGGTTGTAGGACTCAGCTCCGGACGTTCGGCATATTGGAGGCTGGCACTGGGAAAAAGTGAACAAAAGGTGCTTTTGAGGATAGAGTGGCCAGGAAAGCCCACAGCCCCAAAGTCTGGGTGGCAATGCAAGTAGTTCCCAGAGACCTTGAAAGAAAGCAAGAGTTGTTCTCGCTGCCACCATGGGTGTGGGAGTCAGCTCCGGACGTTTGGAATTTTTATGGGCCGGTGTTGGGGAAAAGGTTAAGAAAAAAGGTGCTTTTGAGGATAGAGTGGCCAGGAAAGCCCGCAGCCCCAAAGTCTGGGTGGCAATGCAAGTAGTTCCCAGAGACCTTGAAAGAAAGCAAGAGTTGTTCTGGCTGACGCCTTGGTTGGGGGAGCCAGGCCAGGATGTTTGGAATTTTTGGAGGCCGGTGCTGGGAAAAAGTGAACAAAAGGTGCTTTTGAGGATAGAGTGGCCAGGAAAGCCCGCAGCCCCGAAGTCTGGGTGGCAATGCAAGTAGTTCCCAGAGACCTTGAAAGAAAGCAAGTCTTGTTCTGGCTGCCAGCTTGGGTGTGGGAGTCAGCTCCGGACGTTTGGAATATTTATGGGCCGGTGCTGGGGAAATGGTTAAGAAAAAAGGTGCTTTTGAGGATAGAGTGGCCAGGAAAGCCCGCAGCCCCAAAGTCTGGGTGGCAATGCAAGTAGTTCCCAGAGACCTTGAAAGAAAGCAAGAGTTGTTCTCGCTGCCACCATGGGTGTGGGAGTCACCTCCGGACTTTTGGAATTTTTATGGGCCGGTGCTGGGAAAAAGGTTAAGAAAAAAGGTGCTTTTGAGGATAGAGTGGCCAGGAAAGCCCGCAGCCCCAAAGTCTGGGTGGCAATGCAAGTAGTTCCCAGAGAATGAGGGAAAGAAACCGTTGTTCTGGCTGCCAGCTTGGGTGTGGGGGTCAGCTCCTGACGTTTGGAATTTTTATGGGCTGGTGCTGGGGAAAATGTTAAGAAAAAAGGTGCTTTTGAGGATAGAGTGGCCAGGAAAGCCCGCAGCCCCAAAGTCTGGGTGGCAATGCAAGTAGTTCCCAGAGACCTTGAAAGAAAGCAAGAGTTGTTCTGGCTGACGCCTTGGTTAGGGGAGCCAGGCCAGGATGTTTGGAATTTTTGGAGGCCGGTGCTGGGAAAAAGTGAACAAAAGGTGCTTTTGAGGATAGAGTGGCCAGGAAAGCCCACAGCCCCAAAGTCTGGGTGGCAATGCAAGTTGTTCCCAGAGAATGAAGGAAAGAAACCGTTGTTCTGGCTGCCAGCTTGGGTGTGGGAGCCAGGCCAGGACGTTTGGAATTTTTATGGGCCGGTGCTGGAAAAATGTTAAGAAAAAAGGTGCTTTTGAGGATAGAGTGGCCAGGAAAGCCCGCAGCCCCAAAGTCTGGGTGGCAATGCAAGTAGTTCCCAGAGACCTTGAAAGAAGGCAAGACTTGGTCTGGCTGACGCCTTGGTTGGGGGAGCCAGGCCAGGATGTTTGGAATTTTTGGAGGCCGGTGCTGGGAAAAAGTGAACAAAAGGTGCTTTTGAGGATAGAGTGGCCAGGAAAGCCCACAGCCCCAAAGTCTGGGTGGCAATGCAAGTAGTTCCCAGAGACCTTGAAAGAAAGCAAGAGTTGTTCTCGCTGCCACCTTGGGTGTGGGACTCAGCTCCGGACGTTTGGAATTTTTATGGGCCGGTGCTGGAAAAATGTTAAGAAAAAAGTTGCTTTTGAGGATAGAGTGGCCAGGAAAGCCCGCAGCCCCAAAGTCTGGGTGGCAATGCAAGTAGTTCCCAGAGACCTTGAAAGAAAGCAAGAGTTGTTCTGGCTGCCACCTTGGTTGTGGGAGCCAGGCCAGGATGTTTGGAATTTTTGGAGGCCAGTGCTGGGAAAAGGTGAAAAAAAGGTGCTTTTGAGGATAGAGTGGCCAGGAAAGCCCGCAGCCCCAAAGTCTGGGTGGCAATGCAAGTAGTTCCCAGAGACCTTGAAAGAAAGGAAGAGTTGTTCTCGCTGCCACCATGGGTGTGGGACTCAGCTCCGGACGTTTGGAATTTTTATGGGCCGGTGCTGGGGAAAAGGTTAAGGAAAATGTGCTTTTGAGGATAGAATGGCCAGGAAAGCCCGCAGCCCCAAAGTCTGGGTGGCAATGCAAGTAGTTCCCAGAGACCTTGAAAGAAAGCAAGTCTTGGTCTGGCTGCCAGCTTGGTTGTGGGAGCCAGGCCAGGACGTTTGGAATTTTGAAGTCCGGTGCTGGGAAAAAGTGAACAAAAGGTGCTTTTGAGGATAGAGTGGCCAGGAAAGCCCGCAGCCCCAAAGTCTGGGTGGCAATGCAAGTAGTTCCCAGAGACCTTGAAAGAAAGCAAGAGTTGTTCTCGCTGCCACCATGGGTGTGGGAGTCACCTCCGGACTTTTGGAATTTTTATGGGCCGGTGCTGGGAAAAAGGTTAAGAAAAAAGGTGCTTTTGAGGATAGAGTGGCCAGGAAAGCCCGCAGCCCCAAAGTCTGGGTGGCAATGCAAGTAGTTCCCAGAGACCTTGAAAGAAAGCAAGAGTTGTTCTGGCTGCCACCTTGGTTGGGGGAGCCAGGCCAGGACGTTTGGAATTTTTGGAGGTCCGTGCTGGGAAAAGGTGAAAAAAAGGTGCTTTTGAGGATGGAGTGGCCAGGAAAGCCCACAGCCCCAAAGTCTGGGTGGCAATGCAAGTAGTTCCCAGAGACCTTGAAAGAAAGCAAGAGTTGTTCTGGCTGCCACCTTGGTTGTAGGACTCAGCTCCGGACGTTTGGCATATTGGAGGCTGGCACTGGGAAAAAGTGAACAAAAGGTGCTTTTGAGGATAGAGTGGCCAGGAAAGCCCACAGCCCCAAAGTCTGGGTGGCAATGCAAGTAGTTCCCAGAGACCTTGAAAGAAAGCAAGAGTTGTTCTCGCTGCCACCATGGGTGTGGGACTCAGCTCCGGACGTTTGGAATTTTTATGGGCCGGTGCTGGGGAAAAGGTTAAGGAAAATGTGCTTTTGAGGATAGAATGGCCAGGAAAGGCGCAGCCCCAAAGTCTGGGTGGCAATGCAAGTAGTTCCCAGAGACCTTGAAAGAAAGCAAGTCTTGGTCTGGCTGCCAGCTTGGTTGTGGGAGCCAGGCCAGGACGTTTGGAATTTTGAAGTCCGGTGCTGGGAAAAAGTGAACAAAAGGTGCTTTTGAGGATAGAGTGGCCAGGAAAGCCCGCAGCCCCAAAGTCTGGGTGGCAATGCAAGTAGTTCCCAGAGACCTTGAAAGAAAGCAAGAGTTGTTCTCGCTGCCACCATGGGTGTGGGAGTCACCTCCGGACTTTTGGAATTTTTATGGGCCGGTGCTGGGAAAAAGGTTAAGAAAAAAGGTGCTTTTGAGGATAGAGTGGCCAGGAAAGCCCGCAGCCCCAAAGTCTGGGTGGCAATGCAAGTAGTTCCCAGAGACCTTGAAAGAAAGCAAGAGTTGTTCTGGCTGCCACCTTGGTTGGGGGAGCCAGGCCAGGACGTTTGGAATTTTTGGAGGTCCGTGCTGGGAAAAGGTGAAAAAAAGGTGCTTTTGAGGATGGAGTGGCCAGGAAAGCCCACAGCCCCAAAGTCTGGGTGGCAATGCAAGTAGTTCCCAGAGACCTTGAAAGAAAGCAAGAGTTGTTCTGGCTGCCACCTTGGTTGTAGGACTCAGCTCCGGACGTTTGGCATATTGGAGGCTGGCACTGGGAAAATGTGAACAAAAGGTGCTTTTGAGGATAGAGTGGCCAGGAAAGCCCACAGCCCCAAAGTCTGGGTGGCAATGCAAGTAGTTCCCAGAGACCTTGAAAGAAATTAAGAGTTGTTCTCACTGCCACCATGGGTGTGGGAGTCAGCTCCGGACGTTTGGAATTTTTATGGGCCGGTGTTGGGGAAAAGGTTAAGAAAAAAGGTGCTTTTGAGGATAGAGTGGCCAGGAAAGCCCGCAGCCCCAAAGTCTGGGTGGCAATGCAAGTAGTTCCCAGAGACCTTGAAAGAAAGCAAGAGTTGTTCTGGCTGACGCCTTGGTTGGGGGAGCCAGGCCAGGATGTTTGGAATTTTTGGAGGCCGGTGCTGGGAAAAAGTGAACAAAAGGTGCTTTTGAGGATAGAGTGGCCAGGAAAGCCCGCAGCCCCAAAGTCTGGGTGGCAATGCAAGTAGTTCCCAGAGACCTTGAAAGAAAGCAAGAGTTGTTCTGGCTGCCAGCTTGGGTGTGGGACTCAGCTCCGGACGTTTGGAATATTTACGGGCCGGTGCTGGGGAAAAGGTTAAGAAAAAAGGTGCTTTTGAGGATAGAGTGGCCAGGAAAGCCCGCAGCCCCAAAGTCTGGGTGGCAATGCAAGTAGTTCCCAGAGACCTTGAAAGAAAGCAAGAGTTGTTCTCGCTGCCACCATGGGTGTGGGAGTCAGCTCCGGACGTTTGGAATATTTATGGGCTGGTGCTGGGGAAAAGGTTAAGAAAAAAGGTGCTTTTGAGGATAGAGTGGCCAGGAAAGCCCGCAGCCCCAAAGTCTGGGTGGCAATGCAAGTAGTTCCCAGAGACCTTGAAAGAAAGCAAGACTTGGTCTGGCTGACAACTTTGTTGGGGGAGCCAGGCCAGGACACTTGGAATTTTTGGAGGCCGGTGCTGGGAAAAAGTGAACAAAAGGTGCTTTTGAGGATAGAGTGGCCAGGAAAGCCCGCAGCCCCAAAGTCTGGGTGGCAATGCAAGTAGTTCCCAGAGACCTTGAAAGAAAGCAAGAGTTGTTCTGGCTGCCACCTTGGTTGTGGGAGCCAGGCCAGGACGTTTGGAATTTTTGGAGGCTGGTGCTGGGAAAAAGTGAACAAAAGGTGCTTTTGAGGATAGAGTGGCCAGGAAAGCCCGCAGCCCCAAAGTCTGGGTGGCAATGCAAGTAGTTCCCAGAGACCTTGAAAGAAAGCAAGAGTTGTTCTGGCTGACGCCTTGGTTGGGGGAGCCAGGCCAGGACGTTTGGAATTTTTGGAGGCTAGTGCTGGGAAAAAGTGAACAAAAGGTGCTTTTGAGGATAGAGTGGCCAGGAAAGCCCACAGCCTCAAAGTCTGGGTGGCAATGCAAGTAGTTCCCAGAGAATGAAGGAAAGAAACCGTTGTTCTGGCTGCCAGCTTGGGTGTGGGGGTCAGCTCCTGATGTTTGGAATTTTTATGGGCCGGTGCTGGAAAAATGTTAAGAAAAAAGTTGCTTTTGAGGACAGAGTGGCCAGGAAAGCCCACAGCCCCAAAGTCTGGGTGGCAATGCAAGTAGTTCCCAGAGACCTTGAAAGAAAGGAAGAGTTGTTCTCGCTGCCACCATGGGTGTGGGATTCAGCTCCGGACGTTTGGAATTTTTATGGGCCGGTGCTGGGGAAAAGGTTAAGGAAAATGTGCTTTTGAGGATAGAATGGCCAGGAAAGCCCGCAGCCCCAAAGTCTGGGTGGCAATGCAAGTAGTTCCCAGAGACCTTGAAAGAAGGCAAGAGTTGTTCTGGCTGCCACCTTGGTTGTGGGAGCCAGGCCAGGATGTTTGGAATTTTTGGAGGCCAGTGCTGGGAAAAGGTGAAAAAAAGGTGCTTTTGAGGATAGAGTGGCCAGGAAAGCCCGCAGCCCCAAAGTCTGGGTGGCAATGCAAGTAGTTCCCAGAGACCTTGAAAGAAAGCAAGAGTTGTTCTGGCTGCCAGCTTGGGTGTGGGAGTCAGCTCCGGACGTTTGGAATATTTATGGGCCGGTGCTGGGGAAAAGGTTAAGAAAAAAGGTGCTTTTGAGGATAGAGTGGCCAGGAAAGCCCGCAGCCCCAAAGTCTGGGTGGCAATGCAAGTAGTTCCCAGAGACCTTGAAAGAAAGCAAGAGTTGTTCTCGCTGCCACCATGGGTGTGGGACTCAGCTCCGGACGTTTGGAATTTTTATGGGCCGGTGCTGGGAAAAAGGTTAAGAAAAAAGGTGCTTTTGAGGATAGAGTGGCCAGGAAAGCCCGCAGCCCCAAAGTCTGGGTGGCAATGCAAGTAGTTCCCAGAGAATGAGGGAAAGAAACCGTTGTTCTGGCTGCCAGCTTGGGTGTGGGGGTCAGCTCCTGACGTTTGGAATTTTTATGGGCCGGTGCTGGAAAAATGTTAAGAAAAAAGGTGCTTTTGAGGATAGAGTGGCCAGGAAAGCCCGCACCCCAAAGTCTGGGTGGCAATGCAAGTAGTTCCCAGAGACCTTGAAAGAAAGCAAGAGTTGTTCTGGCTGACGCCTTGGTTAGGGGAGCCAGGCCAGGATGTTTGGAATTTTTGGAGGCCGGTGCTGGGAAAAAGTGAACAAAAGGTGCTTTTGAGGATAGAGTGGCCAGGAAAGCCCACAGCCCCAAAGTCTGGGTGGCAATGCAAGTAGTTCCCAGAGACCTTGAAAGAAGGCAAGACTTGGTCTGGCTGACGCCTTGGTTGGGGGAGCCAGGCCAGGATGTTTGGAATTTTTGGAGGCCGGTGCTGGGAAAAAGTGAACAAAAGGTGCTTTTGAGGATAGAGTGGCCAGGAAAGCCCACAGCCCCAAAGTCTGGGTGGCAATGCAAGTAGTTCCCAGAGACCTTGAAAGAAAGCAAGAGTTGTTCTCGCTGCCACCTTGGGTGTGGGACTCAGCTCCGGACGTTTGGAATTTTTATGGGCCGGTGCTGGAAAAATGTTAAGAAAAAAGGTGCTTTTGAGGATAGAGTGGCCAGGAAAGCCCGCAGCCCCAAAGTCTGGGTGGCAATGCAAGTAGTTCCCAGAGACCTTGAAAGAAAGCAAGAGTTGTTCTGGCTGCCACCTTGGTTGTGGGAGCCAGGCCAGGATGTTTGGAATTTTTGGAGGCCAGTGCTGGGAAAAGGTGAAAAAAAGGTGCTTTTGAGGATAGAGTGGCCAGGAAAGCCCGCAGCCCCAAAGTCTGGGTGGCAATGCAAGTAGTTCCCAGAGACCTTGAAAGAAAGGAAGAGTTGTTCTCGCTGCCACCATGGGTGTGGGACTCAGCTCCGGACGTTTGGAATTTTTATGGGCCGGTGCTGGGGAAAAGGTTAAGGAAAATGTGCTTTTGAGGATAGAATGGCCAGGAAAGCCCGCAGCCCCAAAGTCTGGGTGGCAATGCAAGTAGTTCCCAGAGACCTTGAAAGAAAGCAAGTCTTGGTCTGGCTGCCAGCTTGGTTGTGGGAGCCAGGCCAGGACGTTTGGAATTTTGAAGTCCGGTGCTGGGAAAAAGTGAACAAAAGGTGCTTTTGAGGATAGAGTGGCCAGGAAAGCCCGCAGCCCCAAAGTCTGGGTGGCAATGCAAGTAGTTCCCAGAGACCTTGAAAGAAAGCAAGAGTTGTTCTCGCTGCCACCATGGGTGTGGGAGTCACCTCCGGACTTTTGGAATTTTTATGGGCCGGTGCTGGGAAAAAGGTTAAGAAAAAAGGTGCTTTTGAGGATAGAGTGGCCAGGAAAGCCCGCAGCCCCAAAGTCTGGGTGGCAATGCAAGTAGTTCCCAGAGAATGAGGGAAAGAAACCGTTGTTCTGGCTGCCAGCTTGGGTGTGGGGGTCAGCTCCGGACGTTTGGAATTTTTATGGGCCGGTGCTGGAAAAATGTTAAGAAAAAAGGTGCTTTTGAGGATAGAGTGGCCAGGAAAGCCCGCACCCCAAAGTCTGGGTGGCAATGCAAGTAGTTCCCAGAGACCTTGAAAGAAAGCAAGAGTTGTTCTGGCTGACGCCTTGGTTGGGGGAGCCAGGCCAGGATGTTTGGAATTTTTGGAGGCCGGTGCTGGGAAAAAGTGAACAAAAGGTGCTTTTGAGGATAGAGTGGCCAGGAAAGCCCGCAGCCCCAAAGTCTGGGTGGCAATGCAAGTAGTTCCCAGAGACCTTGAAAGAAAGCAAGACTTGGTCTGGCTGACGCCTTGGTTGTAGGACTCAGCTCCGGACGTTCGGCATATTGGAGGCTGGCACTGGGAAAAAGTGAACAAAAGGTGCTTTTGAGGATAGAGTGGCCAGGAAAGCCCACAGCCCCAAAGTCTGGGTGGCAATGCAAGTAGTTCCCAGAGACCTTGAAAGAAAGCAAGAGTTGTTCTGGCTGCCACCTTGGTTGGGGGAGCCAGGCCAGGACGTTTGGAATTTTTGGAGGTCAGTGCTGGGAAAAGGTGAAAAAAAGGTGCTTTTGAGGATGGAGTGGCCAGGAAAGCCCACAGCCCCAAAGTCTGGGTGGCAATGCAAGTAGTTCCCAGAGACCTTGAAAGAAAGCAAGAGTTGTTCTGGCTGCCACCTTGGTTGTAGGACTCAGCTCCGGACGTTCGGCATATTGGAGGCTGGCACTGGGAAAAAGTGAACAAAAGGTGCTTTTGAGGATAGAGTGGCCAGGAAAGCCCACAGCCCCAAAGTCTGGGTGGCAATGCAAGTAGTTCCCAGAGACCTTGAAAGAAAGCAAGAGTTGTTCTCGCTGCCACCATGGGTGTGGGACTCAGCTCCGGACGTTTGGAATTTTTATGGGCCGGTGTTGGGGAAAAGGTTAAGAAAAAAGGTGCTTTTGAGGATAGAGTGGCCAGGAAAGCCCGCAGCCCCAAAGTCTGGGTGGCAATGCAAGTAGTTCCCAGAGACCTTGAAAGAAAGCAAGAGTTGTTCTGGCTGACGCCTTGGTTGGGGGAGCCAGGCCAGGATGTTTGGAATTTTTGGAGGCCGGTGCTGGGAAAAAGTGAACAAAAGGTGCTTTTGAGGATAGAGTGGCCAGGAAAGCCCGCAGCCCCAAAGTCTGGGTGGCAATGCAAGTAGTTCCCAGAGACCTTGAAAGAAAGCAAGAGTTGTTCTCGCTGCCACCATGGGTGTGGGAGTCACCTCCGGACTTTTGGAATATTTATGGGCCGGTGCTGGGAAAAAGGTTAAGAAAAAAGGTGCTTTTGAGGATAGAGTGGCCAGGAAAGCCCGCAGCCCCAAAGTCTGGGTGGCAATGCAAGTAGTTCCCAGAGAATGAGGGAAAGAAACCGTTGTTCTGGCTGCCAGCTTGGGTGTGGGGGTCAGCTCCTGACGTTTGGAATTTTTATGGGCCGGTGCTGGAAAAATGTTAAGAAAAAAGGTGCTTTTGAGGACAGAGTGGCCAGGAAAGCCCGCACCCCAAAGTCTGGGTGGCAATGCAAGTAGTTCCCAGAGACCTTGAAAGAAAGCAAGAGTTGTTCTGGCTGACGCCTTGGTTAGGGGAGCCAAGCCAGGATGTTTGGAATTTTTGGAGGCCGGTGCTGGGAAAAAGTGAACAAAAGGTGCTTTTGAGGATAGAGTGGCCAGGAAAGCCCGCAGCCCCGAAGTCTGGGTGGCAATGCAAGTAGTTCCCAGAGACCTTGAAAGAAAGCAAGAGTTGTTCTGGCTGCCAGCTTGGGTGTGGGAGCCAGGCCAGGACGTTTGGAATTTTTATGGGCCGGTGCTGGAAAAATGTTAAGAAAAAAGTTGCTTTTGAGGATAGAGTGGCCAGGAAAGCCCGCAGCCCCAAAGTCTGGGTGGCAATGCAAGTAGTTCCCAGAGACCTTGAAAGAAGGCAAGACTTGGTCTGGCTGACGCCTTGGTTGGGGGAGCCAGGCCAGGATGTTTGGAATTTTTGGAGGCCGGGGCTGGGAAAAAGTGAACAAAAGGTGCTTTTGAGGATAGAGTGGCCAGGAAAGCCCGCAGCCCCAAAGTCTGGGTGGCAATGCAAGTAGTTCCCAGAGACCTTGAAAGAAAGCAAGAGTTGTTCTCGCTGCCACCTTGGGTGTGGGACTCAGCTCCGGACGTTTGGAATTTTTATGGGCCGGTGCTGGAAAAATGTTAAGAAAAAAGTTGCTTTTGAGGATAGAGTGGCCAGGAAAGCCCGCAGCCCCAAAGTCTGGGTGGCAATGCAAGTAGTTCCCAGAGACCTTGAAAGAAAGCAAGAGTTGTTCTGGCTGCCAGCTTGGTTGGGGGAGCCAGGCCAGGATGTTTGGAATTTTTGGAGGCCAGTGCTGGGAAAAGGTGAAAAAAAGGTGCTTTTGAGGATAGAGTGGCCAGGAAAGCCCGCAGCCCCAAAGTCTGGGTGGCAATGCAAGTAGTTCCCAGAGACCTTGAAAGAAAGCAAGAGTTGTTCTCGCTGCCACCATGGGTGTGGGACTCAGCTCCGGACGTTTGGAATTTTTATGGGCCGGTGCTGGGGAAAAGGTTAAGGAAAATGTGCTTTTGAGGATAGAATGGCCAGGAAAGCCCGCAGCCCCAAAGTCTGGGTGGCAATGCAAGTAGTTCCCAGAGACCTTGAAAGAAAGCAAGTCTTGGTCTGGCTGCCAGCTTGGTTGTGGGAGCCAGGCCAGGACGTTTGGAATTTTGAAGTCCGGTGCTGGGAAAAAGTGAACAAAAGGTGCTTTTGAGGATAGAGTGGCCAGGAAAGCCCGCAGCCCCAAAGTCTGGGTGGCAATGCAAGTAGTTCCCAGAGACCTTGAAAGAAAGCAAGAGTTGTTCTGGCTGCCACCATGGGTGTGGGAGTCACCTCCGGACTTTTGGAATTTTTATGGGCCGGTGCTGGGAAAAAGGTTAAGAAAAAAGGTGCTTTTGAGGATAGAGTGGCCAGGAAAGCCCGCAGCCCCAGAGTCTGGGTGGCAATGCAAGTAGTTCCCAGAGACCTTGAAAGAAAGCAAGAGTTGTTCTGGCTGCCACCTTGGTTGGGGGAGCCAGGCCAGGACGTTTGGAATTTTGAAGTCCGGTGCTGGGAAAAAGTGAACAAAAGGTGCTTTTGAGGATAGAGTGGCCAGGAAAGCCCGCAGCCCCAAAGTCTGGGTGGCAATGCAAGTAGTTCCCAGAGACGTTCAAAACAAGCAGGAGGTGTTCTGGCTGCCACCATGGGTGTGGGAGTCACCTCCCGACGTTTGGAATTTTTATGGGCCGGTGCTGGGGAAAAGGTTAAGAAAAAAGGTGCTTTTGAGGATAGAGTGGCCAGGAAAGCCCGCACCCCAAAGTTTGGGTGGCAATGCAAGTAGTTCCCAGAGACCTTGAAAGAAAGCAACAGTTGTTCTGGCTGCCAGCTTGGGTGTGGGGGTCAGCTCCTGACGTTTGGAATTTTTATGGGCCGGTGCTGGAAAAATGTTAAGAAAAAAGGTGCTTTTGAGGATAGAGTGGCCAGGAAAGCCCGCAGCCCCAAAGTCTGGGTGGCAATGCAAGTAGTTCCCACAGGCCTTGAAAACAAGCAAGAGTTGGTCTGGCTGACGCCTTGGTTGTGGGAGCCAGGCCAGGACGTTTGGAATTTTTGGAGGCCAGTGCTGGGAAAAAGTGAACAAAAGGTGCTTTTGAGGATAGAGTGGCCAGGAAAGCCCGCAGCCCCAAAGTCTGGGTGGCAATGCAAGTAGTTCCCAGAGACCTTGACAGAAAACAAGAGTTTTTCTGGCTGCCACCTTCGGTGTGGGAGCCAGGCCATGACGTTTGGAATTTTTGGAGGCCAGTGCTGGGAAAAAGTGAACAAAAGGTGCTTTTGAGGATAGAGTGGCCAGGAAAGCCCACAGCCCCAAAGTCTGGGTGGCAATGCAAGTAGTTCCCAGAGGCGTTCATAAAAAGCAAGAATTGTTCTGGCTGCCACCTTGGTTGTGGGAGCCAGGCCAGGACGTTTGGAATTTTTGGAGGCCAGTGCTGGGAAAAGGTGAAAAAAAGGTGCTTTTGAGGATAGAGTGGCCAGGAAAGCCCGCAGCCCCAAAGTCTGGGTGGCAATGCAAGTAGTTCCCAGAGACCTTGAAAGAAAGCAAGAGTTGTTCTCGCTGCCACCATGGGTGTGGGAGTCAGCTCCGGACGTTTGGAATTTTTATGGGCCGGTGCTGGGGAAAAGGTTAAGAAAAAAGGTGCTTTTGAGGATAGAGTGGCCAGGAAAGCCCGCAGCCCCAAAGTCTGGGTGGCAATGCAAGTAGTTCCCAGAGGCGGTCATAAAAAGCAAGAGTTGTTCTGGCTGCCAGCTTGGTTGTGGGAGCCAGGCCAGGACGTTTGGCATATTGGAAGCCGGTGCTGGGAAAAAGTGAACAAAAGGTGTTTTTGAGGATAGAGTGGCCAGGAAAGCCCGCAGCCCCAAAGTCTGGGTGGCAATGCAAGTAGTTCCCAGAGACCTTGAAAGAAAGCAAGAGTTGTTCTGGCTGCCACCTTGGTTGTGGGAGCCAGGCCAGGACGTTTGGAAATTTTGGAGGCTGGTGCTGGGAAAAAGTGAACAAAAGGTGCTTTTGAGGATAGAGTGGCCAGGAAAGCCCGCAGCCCCAAAGTCTGGGTGGCAATGCAAGTAGTTCCCAGAGACTTTGAAAGAAAACAATAGTTGTTCTGGCTGCCAGCTTGGTTGTGGGAGCCAGGCCAGGACGTTTGGAATTTTTGGAGGCCGGTGCTGGGAAAAAGTGAACAAAAGGTGCTTTTGAGGATAGAGAGGCCAGGAAAGCCCGCAGCCCCAAAGTCTGGGTGGCAATGCAAGTAGTTCCCAGAGACCTTGAAAGAAAGCAAGAGTTGTTCTCGCTGCCACCATGGGTGTGGGAGTCAGCTCCTGACGTTTGGAATTTTTATGGGCCGGTGCTGGGGAAAAGGTTAAGAAAAAAGGTGCTTTTGAGGATAGAGTGGCCAGGAAAGCCCGCAGCCCCAAAGTCTGGGTGGCAATGCAAGTAGTTCCCAGAGACCTTGAAAGAAAGCAAGAGTTGTTCTCGCTGCCACCATGGGTGTGGAAGTCAGCTCCGGACGTTTGGACTTTTTATGGGCCGGTGCTGGGGAAAAGGTTAAGAAAAAAGGTGCTTTTGAGGATAGAGTGGCCAGGAAAGCCCGCAGCCCCAAAGTCTGGGTGGCAATGCAAGTAGTTCCCAGAGACCTTGAAAGAAAGCAAGACTTGGTCTGGCTGACGCCTTGGTTGGGGGAGCCAGGCCAGGAGGTTTGGAATTTTTGGAGGCCGGTGCTGGGAAAAAGTGAACAAAAGGTGCTTTTGAGGACAGAGTGGCCAGGAAAGCCCGCAGCCCCAAAGTCTGGGTGGCAATGCAAGTAGTTCCCAGAGACCTTGAAAGAAAGCAAGAGTTGTTCTCGCTGCCACCTTGGGTGTGGGACTCAGCTCCGGACGTTTGGAATTTTTATGGGCCGGTGCTGGAAAAATGTTAAGAAAAAAGGTGCTTTTGAGGATAGAGTGGCCAGGAAAGCCCGCAGCCCCAAAGTCTGGGTGGCAATGCAAGTAGTTCCCAGAGACCTTGAAAGAAAGCAAGAGTTGTTCTGGCTGCCAGCTTGGGTGTGGGACTCAGCTCCGGACGTTTGGCATATTGGAGGCTGGTGCTGGGAAAAAGTGAACAAAAGGTGCTTTTGAGGATAGAGTGGCCAGGAAAGCCCGCAGCCCCAAAGTCTGGGTGGCAATGCAAGTAGTTCCCAGAGACCTTGAAAGAAAGCAAGAGTTGTTCTGGCTGCCACCTTGGGTGTGGGACTCAGCTCCGGACGTTTGGAATTTTTATGGGCCGGTGCTGGGGAAAAGGTTAAGAAAAAAGGTGCTTTTGAGGATAGAGTGGCCAGGAAAGCCCGCACCCCAAAGTTTGGGTGGCAATGCAAGTAGTTCCCAGAGACCTTGAAAGAAAGCAACAGTTGTTCTGGCTGCCAGCTTGGGTGTGGGGGTCAGCTCCTGACGTTTGGAATTTTTATGGGCCAGTGCTGGAAAAATGTTAAGAAAAAAGGTGCTTTTGAGGATAGAGTGGCCAGGAAAGCCCGCAGCCCCAAAGTCTGGGTGGCAATGCAATTAGTTCCCACAGGCCTTGAAAACAAGCAGGAGTTGGTCTGGCTGACGCCTTGGTTGTGGGAGCCAGGCCAGGACGTTTGGAATTTTTGGAGGCCAGTGCTGGGAAAAAGTGAACAAAAGGCGCTTTTGAGGATAGAGTGGCCAGGAAAGCCCGCAGCCCCAAAGTCTGGGTGGCAATGCAAGTAGTTCCCAGAGACCTTGACAGAAAACAAGAGTTGTTCTGGCTGCCACCTTCGGTGTGGGAGCCAGGCCAGGAAGTTTGGAATTTTTGGAGGCCAGTGCTGGGAAAAAGTGAACAAAAGGTGCTTTTGAGGATAGAGTGGCCAGGAAAGCCCACAGCCCCAAAGTCTGGGTGGCAATGCAAGTAGTTCCCAGAGGCGTTCATAAAAAGCAAGAATTGTTCTGGCTGCCACCTTGGTTGGGGGAGCCAGGCCAGGACGTTTGGAATTTTTGGAGGCCAGTGCTGGGAAAAAGTGAACAAAAGGCGCTTTTGAGGATAGAGTGGCCAGGAAAGCCCGCAGCCCCAAAGTCTGGGTGGCAATGCAAGTAGTTCCCAGAGGCGTTCATAAAAAGCTAGAGTTGTTCTGGCTGCCAGCTTGGTTGTGGGAGCCAGGCCAGGACGTTTGGAATTTTTGGAAGCCGGTGCTGGGAAAAAGTGAACAAAAGGTGTTTTTGAGGATAGAGTGGCCAGGAAAGCCCGCAGCCCCAAAGTCTGGGTGGCAATGCAAGTAGTTCCCAGAGACCTTGAAAGAAAACAAGAGTTGTTCTGGCTGCCAGCTTGGTTGTGGGAGCCAGGCCAGGATGTTTGGAATTTTTGGAGGCCGGTGCTGGGAAAAAGTGAACAAAAGGTGCTTTTGAGGATAGAGTGGCCAGGAAAGCCCGCAGCCCCAAAGTCTGGGTGGCAATGCAAGTAGTTCCCAGAGACCTTGAAAGAAAGCAAGAGTTGTTCTCGCTGCCACCATGGGTGTGGGACTCAGCTCCGGACGTTTGGAATTTTTATGGGCCGGTGCTGGGGAAAAGGTTAAGAAAAAAGGTGCTTTTGAGGATAGAGTGGCCAGGAAAGCCCGCAGCCCCAAAGTCTGGGTGGCAATGCAAGTAGTTCCCAGAGACCTTGAAAGAAAGCAACAGTTGTTCTGGCTGCCAGCTTGGGTGTGGGGGTCAGCTCCTGACGTTTGGAATTTTTATGGGCCAGTGCTGGAAAAATGTTAAGAAAAAAGGTGCTTTTGAGGATAGAGTGGCCAGGAAAGCCCGCAGCCCCAAAGTCTGGGTGGCAATGCAATTAGTTCCCACAGGCCTTGAAAACAAGCAGGAGTTGGTCTGGCTGACGCCTTGGTTGTGGGAGCCAGGCCAGGACGTTTGGAATTTTTGGAGGCCAGTGCTGGGAAAAAGTGAACAAAAGGCGCTTTTGAGGATAGAGTGGCCAGGAAAGCCCGCAGCCCCAAAGTCTGGGTGGCAATGCAAGTAGTTCCCAGAGACCTTGACAGAAAACAAGAGTTGTTCTGGCTGCCACCTTCGGTGTGGGAGCCAGGCCAGGAAGTTTGGAATTTTTGGAGGCCAGTGCTGGGAAAAAGTGAACAAAAGGTGCTTTTGAGGATAGAGTGGCCAGGAAAGCCCACAGCCCCAAAGTCTGGGTGGCAATGCAAGTAGTTCCCAGAGGCGTTCATAAAAAGCAAGAATTGTTCTGGCTGCCACCTTGGTTGGGGGAGCCAGGCCAGGACGTTTGGAATTTTTGGAGGCCAGTGCTGGGAAAAAGTGAACAAAAGGCGCTTTTGAGGATAGAGTGGCCAGGAAAGCCCGCAGCCCCAAAGTCTGGGTGGCAATGCAAGTAGTTCCCAGAGGCGTTCATAAAAAGCTAGAGTTGTTCTGGCTGCCAGCTTGGTTGTGGGAGCCAGGCCAGGACGTTTGGAATTTTTGGAAGCCGGTGCTGGGAAAAAGTGAACAAAAGGTGTTTTTGAGGATAGAGTGGCCAGGAAAGCCCGCAGCCCCAAAGTCTGGGTGGCAATGCAAGTAGTTCCCAGAGACCTTGAAAGAAAACAAGAGTTGTTCTGGCTGCCAGCTTGGTTGTGGGAGCCAGGCCAGGATGTTTGGAATTTTTGGAGGCCGGTGCTGGGAAAAAGTGAACAAAAGGTGCTTTTGAGGATAGAGTGGCCAGGAAAGCCCGCAGCCCCAAAGTCTGGGTGGCAATGCAAGTAGTTCCCAGAGACCTTGAAAGAAAGCAAGAGTTGTTCTCGCTGCCACCATGGGTGTGGGAGTCAGCTCCGGACGTTTGGAATTTTTATGGGCCGGTGCTGGGGAAAAGGTTAAGAAAAAAGGTGCTTTTGAGGATAGAGTGGCCAGGAAAGCCCGCAGCCCCAAAGTCTGGGTGGCAATGCAAGTAGTTCCCAGAGACCTTGAAAGAAAGCAAGAGTTGTTCTCGCTGCCACCATGGGTGTGGGAGTCAGCTCCGGACGTTTGGAATTTTTATGGGCCGGTGCTGGGGAAAAGGTTAAGAAAAAAGGTGCTTTTGAGGATAGAGTGGCCAGGAAAGCCCACAGCACCAAAGTCTGGGTGGCAATGCAAGTAGTTCCCAGAGACCTTGAAAGAAAGCAAGAGTTGTTCTGGCTGCCAGCTTGGGTGTGGGGATCAGCTCCTGACGTTTGGAATTTTTATGGGCCGGTGCTGGAAAAATGTTAAGAAAAAAGGTGCTTTTGAGGATAGAGTGGCCAGGAAAGCCCGCAGCCCCAAAGTCTGGGTGGCAATGCAAGTAGTTCCCAGAGACCTTGAAAACAAGCAAGAGTTGTTCTGGCTGCCACCTTGGTTGTGGGAGCCAGGCCAGGATGTTTGGAATTTTTGGAGGCCAGTGCTGGGAAAAAGTGAACAAAAGGTGCTTTTGAGGATAGAGTGGCCAGGAAAGCCCGCAGCCCCAAAGTCTGGGTGGCAATGCAAGTAGTTCCCAGAGACCTTGAAAGAAAGCAAGAGTTGTTCTGGCTGCCAACTTGGTTGTGGAACTCAGCTCCGGACGTTTGGCATATTGGAAGCCGGTGCTGGGAAAAAGTGAACAAAACGTGCTTTTGAGGATAGAGTGGCCAGGAAAGCCCGCAGCCCCAAAGTCTGGGTGGCAATGCAAGTAGTTCCCAGAGACCTTGAAAGAAAGCAAGAGTTGTTCTGGCTGCCACCATGGGTGTGGGAGCCAGGCCAGGACGTTTGGAATTTTTGGAGGCCAGTGCTGGGAAAAAGTGAACAAAAGGTGCTTTTGAGGATAGAGTGGCCAGGAAAGCCCGCAGCCCCAAAGTCTGGGTGGCAATGCAAGTAGTTCCCAGAGACCTTGAAAGAAAGCAAGAGTTGTTCTGGCTGCCACCTTGGTTGTGGGAGCCAGGCCAGGACGTTTGGAAATTTTGGAGGCTGGTGCTGGGAAAAAGTGAACAAAAGGTGCTTTTGAGGATAGAGTGGCCAGGAAAGCCCGCAGCCCCAAAGTCTGGGTGGCAATGCAAGTAGTTCCCAGAGACCTTGAAAGAAAACAAGAGTTGTTCTGGCTGCCAGCTTGGTTGTGGGAGCCAGGCCAGGACGTTTGGAATTTTTGGAGGCCGGTGCTGGGAAAAAGTGAACAAAAGGTGCTTTTGAGGATAGAGAGGCCAGGAAAGCCCGCAGCCCCAAAGTCTGGGTGGCAATGCAAGTAGTTCCCAGAGACCTTGAAAGAAAGCAAGAGTTGTTCTCGCTGCCACCATGGGTGTGGGAGTCAGCTCCTGACGTTTGGAATTTTTATGGGCCGGTGCTGGGGAAAAGGTTAAGAAAAAAGGTGCTTTTGAGGATAGAGTGGCCAGGAAAGCCCGCAGCCCCAAAGTCTGGGTGGCAATGCAAGTAGTTCCCAGAGACCTTGAAAGAAAGCAAGAGTTGTTCTCGCTGCCACCATGGGTGTGGGAGTCAGCTCCGGACGTTTGGACTTTTTATGGGCCGGTGCTGGGGAAAAGGTTAAGAAAAAAGGTGCTTTTGAGGATAGAGTGGCCAGGAAAGCCCGCAGCCCCAAAGTCTGGGTGGCAATGCAAGTAGTTCCCAGAGACCTTGAAAGAAAGCAAGACTTGGTCTGGCTGACGCCTTGGTTGGGGGAGCCAGGCCAGGACGTTTGGAATTTTTGGAGGCCGGTGCTGGGAAAAAGTGAACAAAAGGTGCTTTTGAGGACAGAGTGGCCAGGAAAGCCCGCAGCCCCAAAGTCTGGGTGGCAATGCAAGTAGTTCCCAGAGACCTTGAAAGAAAGCAAGAGTTGTTCTGGCTGCCAGCTTGGGTGTGGGAGTCAGCTCCGGACGTTTGGAATATTTATGGGCCGGTGCTGGGGAAAAGGTTAAGAAAAAAGGTGCTTTTGAGGATAGAGTGGCCAGGAAAGCCCGCAGCCCCAAAGTCTGGGTGGCAATGCAAGTAGTTCCCAGAGACCTTGAAAGAAAGCAAGAGTTGTTCTGGCTGCCAGCTTGGGTGTGGGACTCAGCTCCGGACGTTTGGCATATTGGAGGCTGGTGCTGGGAAAAAGTGAACAAAAGGTGCTTTTGAGGATAGAGTGGCCAGGAAAGCCCGCAGCCCCAAAGTCTGGGTGGCAATGCAAGTAGTTCCCAGAGACCTTGAAAGAAAGCAAGAGTTGTTCTGGCTGCCACCTTGGGTGTGGGACTCAGCTCCGGACGTTTGGAATTTTTATGGGCCGGTGCTGGGGAAAAGGTTAAGAAAAAAGGTGCTTTTGAGGATAGAGTGGCCAGGAAAGCCCGCACCCCAAAGTTTGGGTGGCAATGCAAGTAGTTCCCAGAGACCTTGAAAGAAAGCAACAGTTGTTCTGGCTGCCAGCTTGGGTGTGGGGGTCAGCTCCTGACGTTTGGAATTTTTATGGGCCAGTGCTGGAAAAATGTTAAGAAAAAAGGTGCTTTTGAGGATAGAGTGGCCAGGAAAGCCCGCAGCCCCAAAGTCTGGGTGGCAATGCAATTAGTTCCCACAGGCCTTGAAAACAAGCAGGAGTTGGTCTGGCTGACGCCTTGGTTGTGGGAGCCAGGCCAGGACGTTTGGAATTTTTGGAGGCCAGTGCTGGGAAAAAGTGAACAAAAGGCGCTTTTGAGGATAGAGTGGCCAGGAAAGCCCGCAGCCCCAAAGTCTGGGTGGCAATGCAAGTAGTTCCCAGAGACCTTGACAGAAAACAAGAGTTGTTCTGGCTGCCACCTTCGGTGTGGGAGCCAGGCCAGGAAGTTTGGAATTTTTGGAGGCCAGTGCTGGGAAAAAGTGAACAAAAGGTGCTTTTGAGGATAGAGTGGCCAGGAAAGCCCACAGCCCCAAAGTCTGGGTGGCAATGCAAGTAGTTCCCAGAGGCGTTCATAAAAAGCAAGAATTGTTCTGGCTGCCACCTTGGTTGTGGGAGCCAGGCCAGGACGTTTGGAATTTTTGGAGGCCAGTGCTGGGAAAAAGTGAACAAAAGGCGCTTTTGAGGATAGAGTGGCCAGGAAAGCCCGCAGCCCCAAAGTCTGGGTGGCAATGCAAGTAGTTCCCAGAGGCGTTCATAAAAAGCTAGAGTTGTTCTGGCTGCCAGCTTGGTTGTGGGAGCCAGGCCAGGACGTTTGGAATTTTTGGAAGCCGGTGCTGGGAAAAAGTGAACAAAAGGTGTTTTTGAGGATAGAGTGGCCAGGAAAGCCCGCAGCCCCAAAGTCTGGGTGGCAATGCAAGTAGTTCCCAGAGACCTTGAAAGAAAACAAGAGTTGTTCTGGCTGCCAGCTTGGTTGTGGGAGCCAGGCCAGGATGTTTGGAATTTTTGGAGGCCGGTGCTGGGAAAAAGTGAACAAAAGGTGCTTTTGAGGATAGAGTGGCCAGGAAAGCCCGCAGCCCCAAAGTCTGGGTGGCAATGCAAGTAGTTCCCAGAGACCTTGAAAGAAAGCAAGAGTTGTTCTCGCTGCCACCATGGGTGTGGGACTCAGCTCCGGACGTTTGGAATTTTTATGGGCCGGTGCTGGGGAAAAGGTTAAGAAAAAAGGTGCTTTTGAGGATAGAGTGGCCAGGAAAGCCCGCAGCCCCAAAGTCTGGGTGGCAATGCAAGTAGTTCCCAGAGACCTTGAAAGAAAGCAAGAGTTGTTCTCGCTGCCACCATGGGTGTGGGAGTCAGCTCCGGACGTTTGGAATTTTTATGGGCCGGTGCTGGGGAAAAGGTTAAGAAAAAAGGTGCTTTTGAGGATAGAGTGGCCAGGAAAGCCCACAGCACCAAAGTCTGGGTGGCAATGCAAGTAGTTCCCAGAGACCTTGAAAGAAAGCAAGAATTGTTCTGGCTGCCAGCTTGGGTGTGGGGATCAGCTCCTGACGTTTGGAATTTTTATGGGCCGGTGCTGGAAAAATGTTAAGAAAAAAGGTGCTTTTGAGGATAGAGTGGCCAGGAAAGCCCGCAGCCCCAAAGTCTGGGTGGCAATGCAAGTAGTTCCCAGAGACCTTGAAAACAAGCAAGAGTTGTTCTGGCTGCCACCTTGGTTGTGGGAGCCAGGCCAGGATGTTTGGAATTTTTGGAGGCCAGTGCTGGGAAAAAGTGAACAAAAGGTGCTTTTGAGGATAGAGTGGCCAGGAAAGCCCGCAGCCCCAAAGTCTGGGTGGCAATGCAAGTAGTTCCCAGAGACCTTGAAAGAAAGCAAGAGTTGTTCTGGCTGCCAACTTGGTTGTGGAACTCAGCTCCGGACGTTTGGCATATTGGAAGCCGGTGCTGGGAAAAAGTGAACAAAACGTGCTTTTGAGGATAGAGTGGCCAGGAAAGCCCGCAGCCCCAAAGTCTGGGTGGCAATGCAAGTAGTTCCCAGAGACCTTGAAAGAAAGCAAGAGTTGTTCTCGCTGCCACCATGGGTGTGGGAGTCAGCTCCGGACGTTTGGAATTTTTATGGGCCGGTGCTGGGGAAAAGGTTAAGAAAAAAGGTGCTTTTGAGGATAGAGTGGCCAGGAAAGCCCGCAGCCCCAAAGTCTGGGTGGCAATGCAAGTAGTTCCCAGAGACCTTGAAAGAAAGCAAGAGTTGTTCTCGCTGCCACCATGGGTGTGGGAGTCAGCTCCGGACGTTTGGAATTTTTATGGGCCGGTGCTGGAAAAATGTTAAGAAAAAAGTTGCTTTTGAGGATAGAGTGGCCAGGAAAGCCCGCAGCCCCAAAGTCTGGGTGGCAATGCAAGTAGTTCCCAGAGACCTTGAAAGAAAGCAAGAGTTGTTCTGGCTGTCACCTTGGTTGTGGGATCCAGGCCAGGACGTTTGGAATTTTTGGAGGCCGGTGCTGGGAAAAAGTGAACAAAAGGTGTTTTTGAGGATAGAGTGGCCAGGAAAGCCCGCAGCCCCAAAGTCTGGGTGGCAATGCAAGTAGTTCCCAGAGACCTTGACAGAAAGCAAGAGTTGTTCTCGCTGCCACCATGGGTGTGGGAGTCAGCTCCGGACGTTTGGAATTTTTATGGGCCGGTGCTGGGGAAAAGGTTAAGAAAAAAGGTGCTTTTGAGGATAGAGTGGCCAGGAAAGCCCGCAGCCCCAAAGTCTGGGTGGCAATGCAAGTAGTTCCCAGAGACCTTGAAAGAAAGCAAGAGTTGTTCTCGCTGCCACCATGGGTGTGGGAGTCAGCTCCGGACGTTTGGAATTTTTATGGGCCGGTGCTGGGGAAAAGGTTAAGAAAAAAGGTGCTTTTGAGGATAGAGTGGCCAGGAAAGGCCACAGCCCCAAAGTCTGGGTGGCAATGCAAGTAGTTCCCAGAGACCTTGAAAGAAAGCAAGAGTTGTTCTCGCTGCCACCATGGGTGTGGGAGTCAGCTCCGGACGTTTGGAATTTTTATGGGCCGGTGTTGGGGAAAAGGTTAAGAAAAAAGGTGCTTTTGAGGATAGAGTGGCCAGGAAAGCCCGCAGCCCCAAAGTCTGGGTGGCAATGCAAGTAGTTCCCAGAGACCTTGAAAGAAAGCAAGAGTTGTTCTCGCTGCCACCATGGGTGTGGGAGTCAGCTCCGGACGTTTGGAATTTTTATGGGCCGGTGCTGGGGAAAAGGTTAAGAAAAAAGGTGCTTTTGAGGATAGAGTGGCCAGGAAAGCCCGCAGCCCCAAAGTCTGGGTGGCAATGCAAGTAGTTCCCAGAGACCTTGAAAGAAAGCAAGACTTGGTCTGGCTGACGCCTTGGTTGGGGGAGCCAGGCCAGGACGTTTGGAATTTTTGGAGGCCGGTGCTGGGAAAAAGTGAACAAAAGGTGCTTTTGAGGATAGAGTGGCCAGGAAAGCCCGCAGCCCCAAAGTCTGGGTGGCAATGCAAGTAGTTCCCAGAGAATGAAGGAAAGAAACCGTTGTTCTGGCTGCCAGCTTGGGTGTGGGGGTCAGCTCCGGACGTTTGGAATTTTTATGGGCCGGTGCTGGAAAAATGTTAAGAAAAAAGGTGCTTTTGAGGATAGAGTGGCCAGGAAAGCCCGCACCCCAAAGTCTGGGTGGCAATGCAAGTAGTTCCCAGAGACCTTGAAAGAAAGCAAGAGTTGTTCTGGCTGCCACCTTGGGTGTGGGACTCAGCTCCGGACGTTTGGCATATTGGAGGCTGGTGCTGAGAAAAAGTGAACAAAAGGTGCTTTTGAGGATAGAGTGGCCAGGAAAGCCCGCAGCCCCAAAGTCTGGGTGGCAATGCAAGTAGTTCCCAGAGACCTTGAAAGAAAGCAAGAGTTGTTCTGGCTGCCAGCTTGGGTGTGGGGGTCAGCTCCTGACGTTTGGAATTTTTATGGGCCGGTGCTGGAAAAATGTTAAGAAAAAAGTTGCTTTTGAGGATAGAGTGGCCAGGAAAGCCCGCAGCCCCAAAGTCTGGGTGGCAATGCAAGTAGTTCCCAGAGACCTTGAAAGAAAGCAAGAGTTGTTCTGGCTGCCACCTTGGTTGTGGGAGCCAGGCCAGGACGTTTGGAATTTTTGGAGGCCGGTGCTGGGAAAAAGTGAACAAAAGGTGCTTTTGAGGATAGAGTGGCCAGGAAAACCCGCAGCCCCAAAGTCTGGGTGGCAATGCAAGTAGTTCCCAGAGACCTTGAAAGAAAGCAAGAGTTGTTCTGGCTGCCAGCTTGGTTGTGGGAGCCAGGCCAGGACGTTTGGAATTTTTGGAGGCCGGTGCTGGGAAAAAGTGAACAAAAGGTGCTTTTGAGGATAGAGTGGCCAGGAAAGCCCGCAGCCCCAAAGTCTGGGTGGCAATGCAAGTAGTTCCCAGAGACCTTGAAAGAAAGCAAGAGTTGTTCTCGCTGCCACCATGGGTGTGGGACTCAGCTCTGGACGTTTGGAATTTTTATGGGCCGGTGCTGGGGAAAAGGTTAAGAAAAAAGGTGCTTTTGAGGATAGAGTGGCCAGGAAAGCCCGCAGCCCCAAAGTCTGGGTGGCAATGCAAGTAGTTCCCAGAGACCTTGAAAGAAAGCAAGACTTGGTCTGGCTGACGCCTTGGTTGGGGGAGCCAGGCCAGGACGTTTGGAATTTTTGGAGGCCGGTGCTGGGAAAAAGTGAACAAAAGGTGCTTTTGAGGATAGAGTGGCCAGGAAAGCCCGCAGCCCCAAAGTCTGGGTGGCAATGCAAGTAGTTCCCAGAGAATGAAGGAAAGAAACCGTTGTTCTGGCTGCCAGCTTGGGTGTGGGGGTCAGCTCCGGACGTTTGGAATTTTTATGGGCCGGTGCTGGAAAAATGTTAAGAAAAAAGGTGCTTTTGAGGATAGAGTGGCCAGGAAAGCCCGCACCCCAAAGTCTGGGTGGCAATGCAAGTAGTTCCCAGAGACCTTGAAAGAAAGCAAGAGTTGTTCTGGCTGCCACCTTGGGTGTGGGACTCAGCTCCGGACGTTTGGCATATTGGAGGCTGGTGCTGAGAAAAAGTGAACAAAAGGTGCTTTTGAGGATAGAGTGGCCAGGAAAGCCCGCAGCCCCAAAGTCTGGGTGGCAATGCAAGTAGTTCCCAGAGACCTTGAAAGAAAGCAAGAGTTGTTCTGGCTGCCAGCTTGGGTGTGGGGGTCAGCTCCTGACGTTTGGAATTTTTATGGGCCGGTGCTGGAAAAATGTTAAGAAAAAAGTTGCTTTTGAGGATAGAGTGGCCAGGAAAGCCCGCAGCCCCAAAGTCTGGGTGGCAATGCAAGTAGTTCCCAGAGACCTTGAAAGAAAGCAAGAGTTGTTCTGGCTGCCACCTTGGTTGTGGGAGCCAGGCCAGGACGTTTGGAATTTTTGGAGGCCGGTGCTGGGAAAAAGTGAACAAAAGGTGCTTTTGAGGATAGAGTGGCCAGGAAAACCCGCAGCCCCAAAGTCTGGGTGGCAATGCAAGTAGTTCCCAGAGACCTTGAAAGAAAGCAAGAGTTGTTCTGGCTGCCAGCTTGGTTGTGGGAGCCAGGCCAGGACGTTTGGAATTTTTGGAGGCCGGTGCTGGGAAAAAGTGAACAAAAGGTGCTTTTGAGGATAGAGTGGCCAGGAAAGCCCGCAGCCCCAAAGTCTGGGTGGCAATGCAAGTAGTTCCCAGAGACCTTGAAAGAAAGCAAGAGTTGTTCTCGCTGCCACCATGGGTGTGGGAGTCAGCTCCGGACGTTTGGAATTTTTGGAGGCCGGTGCTGGGGAAAAGGTTAAGAAAAAAGTTGCTTTTGAGGATAGAGTGGCCAGGAAAGCCCGCACCCCAAAGTCTGGGTGGCAATGCAAGTAGTTCCCAGAGACCTTGAAAGAAAGCAAGAGTTGTTCTGGCTGCCACCTTGGGTGTGGGAGTCAGCTCCGGACGTTTGGCATATTGGAGGCTGGTGCTGAGAAAAAGTGAACAAAAGGTGCTTTTGAGGATAGAGTGGCCAGGAAAGCCCGCAGCCCCAAAGTCTGGGTGGCAATGCAAGTAGTTCCCAGAGACCTTGAAAGAAAGCAACAGTTGTTCTGGCTGCCAGCTTGGGTGTGGAACTCAGCTCCGGACGTTTGGAATTTTTATGGGCCGGTGCTGGAAAAATGTTAAGAAAAAAGGTGCTTTTGAGGATAGAGTGGCCAGGAAAGCCCGCAGCCCCAAAGTCTGGGTGGCAATGCAAGTAGTTCCCAGAGACCTTGAAAACAAGCAAGACTTGGTCTGGCTGACGCCTTGGTTGTGGGAGCCAGGCCAGGATGTTTGGAATTTTTGGAGGCCAGTGCTGGGAAAAAGTGAACAAAAGGTGCTTTTGAGGATAGAGTGGCCAGGAAAGCCCGCAGCCCCAAAGTCTGGGTGGCAATGCAAGTAGTTCCCAGAGACCTTGAAAGAAAACAAGAGTTGTTCTGGCTGCCACCTTCGGTGTGGGAGCCAGGCCAGGACGTTTGGAATTTTTGGAGGCCAGTGCTGGGAAAAAGTGAACAAAACGTGCTTTTGAGGATAGAGTGGCCAGGAAAGCCCGCAGCCCCAAAGTCTGGGTGGCAATGCAAGTAGTTCCCAGAGACCTTGAAAGAAAGCAAGAGTTGTTCTCGCTGCCACCATGGGTGTGGGAGTCAGCTCCGGACGTTTGGAATTTTTATGGGCCGGTGCTGGGGAAAAGGTTAAGAAAAAAGGTGCTTTTGAGGATAGAGTGGCCAGGAAAGCCCGCAGCCCCAAAGTCTGGGTGGCAATGCAAGTAGTTCCCAGAGACCTTGAAAGAAAGCAAGAGTTGTTCTCGCTGCCACCATGGGTGTGGGAGTCAGCTCCGGACGTTTGGAATTTTTATGGGCCGGTGCTGGGGAAAAGGTTAAGAAAAAAGGTGCTTTTGAGGATAGAGTGGCCAGGAAAGCCCGCAGCCCCAAAGTCTGGGTGGCAATGCAAGTAGTTCCCAGAGACCTTGAAAGAAAGCAAGACTTGGTCTGGCTGACGCCTTGGTTGGGGGAGCCAGGCCAGGAGGTTTGGAATTTTTGGAAGCCGGTGCTGGGAAAAAGTGAACAAAAGGTGCTTTTGAGGACAGAGTGGCCAGGAAAGCCCACAGCCCCAAAGTCTGGGTGGCAATGCAAGTAGTTCCCAGAGAATGAAGGAAAGAAACCGTTGTTCTGGCTGCCAGCTTGGGTGTGGGGGTCAGCTCCTGACGTTTGGAATTTTTATGGGCCGGTGCTGGAAAAATGTTAAGAAAAAAGGTGCTTTTGAGGATAGAGTGGCCAGGAAAGCCCGCAGCCCCAAAGTCTGGGTGGCAATGCAAGTAGTTCCCAGAGACCTTGAAAGAAAGCAAGAGTTGTTCTGGCTGCCACCTTGGGTATGGGAGTCAGCTCCGGACGTTTGGCATATTGGAGGCCGGTGCTGGGAAAAAGTGAACAAAAAGTGCTTTTGAGGATAGAGTGGCCAGGAAAGCCCGCAGCCCCAAAGTCTGGGTGGCAATGCAAGTAGTTCCCAGAGACCTTGAAAGAAAGTAAGAGTTGTTCTCGCTGCCAGCTTGGGTGTGGGACTCAGCTCCGGACGTTTGGAATTTTTATGGGCCGGTGCTGGGAAAAAGGTTAAGAAAAAAGGTGCTTTTGAGGATAGAGTGGCCAGGAAAGCCCGCACCCCAAAGTTTGGGTGGCAATGCAAGTAGTTCCCAGAGACCTTGAAAGAAAGCAACAGTTGTTCTGGCTGCCAGCTTGGGTGTGGGGGTCAGCTCCTGACGTTTGGAATTTTTATGGGCCGGTGCTGGAAAAATGTTAAGAAAAAAGGTGCTTTTGAGGATAGAGTGGCCAGGAAAGCCCGCAGCCCCAAAGTCTGGGTGGCAATGCAAGTAGTTCCCACAGGCCTTGAAAACAAGCAAGAGTTGTTCTGGCTGCCACCTTGGTTGGGGGAGTCAGGCCAGGATGTTTGGAATTTTTGGAGGCCAGTGCTGGGAAAAAGGGAACAAAAGGTGCTTTTGAGGATAGAGTGGCCAGGAAAGCCCGCAGCCCCAAAGTCTGGGTGGCAATGCAAGTAGTTCCCAGAGACCTTGAAAGAAAGCAAGAGTTGTTCTCGCTGCCACCATGGGTGTGGGAGTCACCTCCGGACTTTTGGAATATTTATGGGCCGGTGCTGGGAAAAAGGTTAAGAAAAAAGGTGCTTTTGAGGATAGAGTGGCCAGGAAAGCCCGCAGCCCCAAAGTCTGGGTGGCAATGCAAGTAGTTCCCAGAGAATGAGGGAAAGAAACCGTTGTTCTGGCTGCCAGCTTGGGTGTGGGGGTCAGCTCCTGACGTTTGGAATTTTTATGGGCCGGTGCTGGAAAAATGTTAAGAAAAAAGGTGCTTTTGAGGATAGAGTGGCCAGGAAAGCCCGCACCCCAAAGTCTGGGTGGCAATGCAAGTAGTTCCCAGAGACCTTGAAAGAAAGCAAGAGTTGTTCTGGCTGCCAACTTGGTTGTGGAACTCAGCTCCGGACGTTTGGCATATTGGCGGCTGGCACTGGGAAAAAGTGAACAAAAGGTGCTTTTGAGGATAGAGTGGCCAGGAAAGCCCGCAGCCCCAAAGTCTGGGTGGCAATGCAAGTAGTTCCCAGAGACCTTGAAAGAAAGCAAGAGTTGTTCTCGCTGCCACCATGGGTGTGGGAGTCAGCTCCGGACGTTTGGAATTTTTATGGGCCGGTGCTGGGGAAAAGGTTAAGAAAAAAGGTGCTTTTGAGGATAGAGTGGCCAGGAAAGCCCGCAGCCCCAAAGTCTGGGTGGCAATGCAAGTAGTTCCCAGAGACCTTGAAAGAAAGCAAGAGTTGTTCTCGCTGCCACCATGGGTGTGGGAGTCAGCTCCGGACGTTTGGAATTTTTATGGGCCGGTGCTGGAAAAATGTTAAGAAAAAAGTTGCTTTTGAGGATAGAGTGGCCAGGAAAGCCCGCAGCCCCAAAGTCTGGGTGGCAATGCAAGTAGTTCCCAGAGACCTTGAAAGAAAGCAAGAGTTGTTCTCGCTGCCACCATGGGTGTGGGAGTCAGCTCCGGACGTTTGGAATTTTTATGGGCCGGTGCTGGGGAAAAGGTTAAGAAAAAAGGTGCTTTTGAGGATAGAGTGGCCAGGAAAGCCCGCAGCCCCAAAGTCTGGGTGGCAATGCAAGTAGTTCCCAGAGACCTTGAAAGAAAGCAAGAGTTGTTCTCGCTGCCACCATGGGTGTGGGAGTCAGCTCCGGACGTTTGGAATTTTTATGGGCCGGTGCTGGAAAAATGTTAAGAAAAAAGTTGCTTTTGAGGATAGAGTGGCCAGGAAAGCCCGCAGCCCCAAAGTCTGGGTGGCAATGCAAGTAGTTCCCAGAGACCTTGAAAGAAAGCAAGAGTTGTTCTGGCTGTCACCTTGGTTGTGGGATCCAGGCCAGGACGTTTGGAATTTTTGGAGGCCGGTGCTGGGAAAAAGTGAACAAAAGGTGTTTTTGAGGATAGAGTGGCCAGGAAAGCCCGCAGCCCCAAAGTCTGGGTGGCAATGCAAGTAGTTCCCAGAGACCTTGAAAACAAGCAATATTTGTTCTCGCTGCCACCATGGGTGTGGGAGTCAGCTCCGGACGTTTGGAATTTTTATGGGCCGGTGCTGGGGAAAAGGTTAAGAAAAAAGGTGCTTTTGAGGATAGAGTGGCCAGGAAAGCCCGCAGCCCCAAAGTCTGGGTGGCAATGCAAGTAGTTCCCAGAGACCTTGAAAGAAAGCAAGAGTTGTTCTCGCTGCCACCATGGGTGTGGGAGTCAGCTCCGGACGTTTGGAATTTTTATGGGCCGGTGCTGGGGAAAAGGTTAAGAAAAAAGGTGCTTTTGAGGATAGTGTGGCCAGGAAAGGCCACAGCCCCAAAGTCTGGGTGGCAATGCAAGTAGTTCCCAGAGACCTTGAAAGAAAGCAAGAGTTGTTCTCGCTGCCACCATGGGTGTGGGAGTCAGCTCCGGACGTTTGGAATTTTTATGGGCCGGTGTTGGGGAAAAGGTTAAGAAAAAAGGTGCTTTTGAGGATAGAGTGGCCAGGAAAGCCCGCAGCCCCAAAGTCTGGGTGGCAATGCAAGTAGTTCCCAGAGACCTTGAAAGAAAGCAAGAGTTGTTCTCGCTGCCACCATGGGTGTGGGAGTCAGCTCCGGACGTTTGGAATTTTTATGGGCCGGTGCTGGGGAAAAGGTTAAGAAAAAAGGTGCTTTTGAGGATAGAGTGGCCAGGAAAGCCCGCAGCCCCAAAGTCTGGGTGGCAATGCAAGTAGTTCCCAGAGACCTTGAAAGAAAGCAAGACTTGGTCTGGCTGACGCCTTGGTTGGGGGAGCCAGGCCAGGACGTTTGGAATTTTTGGAGGCCGGTGCTGGGAAAAAGTGAACAAAAGGTGCTTTTGAGGATAGAGTGGCCAGGAAAGCCCGCAGCCCCAAAGTCTGGGTGGCAATGCAAGTAGTTCCCAGAGAATGAAGGAAAGAAACCGTTGTTCTGGCTGCCAGCTTGGGTGTGGGGGTCAGCTCCGGACGTTTGGAATTTTTATGGGCCGGTGCTGGAAAAATGTTAAGAAAAAAGGTGCTTTTGAGGATAGAGTGGCCAGGAAAGCCCGCACCCCAAAGTCTGGGTGGCAATGCAAGTAGTTCCCAGAGACCTTGAAAGAAAGCAAGAGTTGTTCTGGCTGCCACCTTGGGTGTGGGAGTCAGCTCCGGACGTTTGGCATATTGGAGGCTGGTGCTGAGAAAAAGTGAACAAAAGGTGCTTTTGAGGATAGAGTGGCCAGGAAAGCCCGCAGCCCCAAAGTCTGGGTGGCAATGCAAGTAGTTCCCAGAGACCTTGAAAGAAAGCAAGAGTTGTTCTGGCTGCCAGCTTGGGTGTGGGGGTCAGCTCCTGACGTTTGGAATTTTTATGGGCCGGTGCTGGAAAAATGTTAAGAAAAAAGTTGCTTTTGAGGATAGAGTGGCCAGGAAAGCCCGCAGCCCCAAAGTCTGGGTGGCAATGCAAGTAGTTCCCAGAGACCTTGAAAGAAAGCAAGAGTTGTTCTGGCTGCCACCTTGGTTGTGGGAGCCAGGCCAGGACGTTTGGAATTTTTGGAGGCCGGTGCTGGGAAAAAGTGAACAAAAGGTGTTTTTGAGGATAGAGTGGCCAGGAAAACCCGCAGCCCCAAAGTCTGGGTGGCAATGCAAGTAGTTCCCAGAGACCTTGAAAGAAAACAAGAGTTGTTCTGGCTGCCAGCTTGGTTGTGGGAGCCAGGCCAGGACGTTTGGAATTTTTGGAGGCCAGTGCTGGGAAAAAGTGAACAAAAGGTGCTTTTGAGGATAGAGTGGCCAGGAAAGCCCGCAGCCCCAAAGTCTGGGTGGCAATGCAAGTAGTTCCCAGAGACCTTGAAAGAAAGCAAGAGTTGTTCTCGCTGCCACCATGGGTGTGGGAGTCAGCTCCGGACGTTTGGAATTTTTGGAGGCCGGTGCTGGGGAAAAGGTTAAGAAAAAAGTTGCTTTTGAGGATAGAGTGGCCAGGAAAGCCCGCACCCCAAAGTCTGGGTGGCAATGCAAGTAGTTCCCAGAGACCTTGAAAGAAAGCAAGAGTTGTTCTGGCTGCCACCTTGGGTGTGGGAGTCAGCTCCGGACGTTTGGCATATTGGAGGCTGGTGCTGAGAAAAAGTGAACAAAAGGTGCTTTTGAGGATAGAGTGGCCAGGAAAGCCCGCAGCCCCAAAGTCTGGGTGGCAATGCAAGTAGTTCCCAGAGACCTTGAAAGAAAGCAACAGTTGTTCTGGCTGCCAGCTTGGGTGTGGAACTCAGCTCCGGACGTTTGGAATTTTTATGGGCCGGTGCTGGAAAAATGTTAAGAAAAAAGGTGCTTTTGAGGATAGAGTGGCCAGGAAAGCCCGCAGCCCCAAAGTCTGGGTGGCAATGCAAGTAGTTCCCAGAGACCTTGAAAACAAGCAAGACTTGGTCTGGCTGACGCCTTGGTTGTGGGAGCCAGGCCAGGATGTTTGGAATTTTTGGAGGCCAGTGCTGGGAAAAAGTGAACAAAAGGTGCTTTTGAGGATAGAGTGGCCAGGAAAGCCCGCAGCCCCAAAGTCTGGGTGGCAATGCAAGTAGTTCCCAGAGACCTTGAAAGAAAACAAGAGTTGTTCTGGCTGCCACCTTCGGTGTGGGAGCCAGGCCAGGACGTTTGGAATTTTTGGAGGCCAGTGCTGGGAAAAAGTGAACAAAACGTGCTTTTGAGGATAGAGTGGCCAGGAAAGCCCGCAGCCCCAAAGTCTGGGTGGCAATGCAAGTAGTTCCCAGAGACCTTGAAAGAAAGCAAGAGTTGTTCTCGCTGCCACCATGGGTGTGGGAGTCAGCTCCGGACGTTTGGAATTTTTATGGGCCGGTGCTGGGGAAAAGGTTAAGAAAAAAGGTGCTTTTGAGGATAGAGTGGCCAGGAAAGCCCGCAGCCCCAAAGTCTGGGTGGCAATGCAAGTAGTTCCCAGAGACCTTGAAAGAAAGCAAGAGTTGTTCTCGCTGCCACCATGGGTGTGGGAGTCAGCTCCGGACGTTTGGAATTTTTATGGGCCGGTGCTGGGGAAAAGGTTAAGAAAAAAGGTGCTTTTGAGGATAGAGTGGCCAGGAAAGCCCGCAGCCCCAAAGTCTGGGTGGCAATGCAAGTAGTTCCCAGAGACCTTGAAAGAAAGCAAGACTTGGTCTGGCTGACGCCTTGGTTGGGGGAGCCAGGCCAGGACGTTTGGAATTTTTGGAAGCCGGTGCTGGGAAAAAGTGAACAAAAGGTGCTTTTGAGGACAGAGTGGCCAGGAAAGCCCGCAGCCCCAAAGTCTGGGTGGCAATGCAAGTAGTTCCCAGAGAATGAAGGAAAGAAACCGTTGTTCTGGCTGCCAGCTTGGGTGTGGGGGTCAGCTCCTGACGTTTGGAATTTTTATGGGCCGGTGCTGGAAAAATGTTAAGAAAAAAGGTGCTTTTGAGGATAGAGTGGCCAGGAAAGCCCGCACCCCAAAGTCTGGGTGGCAATGCAAGTAGTTCCCAGAGACCTTGAAAGAAAGCAAGAGTTGTTCTGGCTGCCACCTTGGGTATGGGAGTCAGCTCCGGACGTTTGGCATATTGGAGGCTGGTGCTGGGAAAAAGTGAACAAAAAGTGCTTTTGAGGATAGAGTGGCCAGGAAAGCCCGCAGCCCCAAAGTCTGGGTGGCAATGCAAGTAGTTCCCAGAGACCTTGAAAGAAAGCAAGAGTTGTTCTCGCTGCCACCATGGGTGTGGGAGTCAGCTCCGGACGTTTGGAATTTTTATGGGCCGGTGCTGGGGAAAAGGTTAAGAAAAAAGGTGCTTTTGAGGATAGAGTGGCCAGGAAAGCCCGCAGCCCCAAAGTCTGGGTGGCAATGCAAGTAGTTCCCAGAGACCTTGAAAGAAAGCAAGAGTTGTTCTCGCTGCCACCATGGGTGTGGGAGTCAGCTCCGGACGTTTGGAATTTTTATGGGCCGGTGCTGGGGAAAAGGTTAAGAAAAAAGGTGCTTTTGAGGATAGAGTGGCCAGGAAAGCCCGCAGCCCCAAAGTCTGGGTGGCAATGCAAGTAGTTCCCAGAGACCTTGAAAGAAAGCAAGACTTGGTCTGGCTGACGCCTTGGTTGGGGGAGCCAGGCCAGGACGTTTGGAATTTTTGGAAGCCGGTGCTGGGAAAAAGTGAACAAAAGGTGCTTTTGAGGACAGAGTGGCCAGGAAAGCCCGCAGCCCCAAAGTCTGGGTGGCAATGCAAGTAGTTCCCAGAGAATGAAGGAAAGAAACCGTTGTTCTGGCTGCCAGCTTGGGTGTGGGGGTCAGCTCCTGACGTTTGGAATTTTTATGGGCCGGTGCTGGAAAAATGTTAAGAAAAAAGGTGCTTTTGAGGATAGAGTGGCCAGGAAAGCCCGCACCCCAAAGTCTGGGTGGCAATGCAAGTAGTTCCCAGAGACCTTGAAAGAAAGCAAGAGTTGTTCTGGCTGCCACCTTGGGTATGGGAGTCAGCTCCGGACGTTTGGCATATTGGAGGCTGGTGCTGGGAAAAAGTGAACAAAAAGTGCTTTTGAGGATAGAGTGGCCAGGAAAGCCCGCAGCCCCAAAGTCTGGGTGGCAATGCAAGTAGTTCCCAGAGACCTTGAAAGAAAGTAAGAGTTGTTCTCGCTGCCAGCTTGGGTGTGGGACTCAGCTCCGGACGTTTGGAATTTTTATGGGCCGGTGCTGGGAAAAAGGTTAAGAAAAAAGGTGCTTTTGAGGATAGAGTGGCCAGGAAAGCCCGCACCCCAAAGTTTGGGTGGCAATGCAAGTAGTTCCCAGAGACCTTGAAAGAAAGCAACAGTTGTTCTGGCTGCCAGCTTGGGTGTGGGGGTCAGCTCCTGACGTTTGGAATTTTTATGGGCCGGTGCTGGAAAAATGTTAAGAAAAAAGGTGCTTTTGAGGATAGAGTGGCCAGGAAAGCCCGCAGCCCCAAAGTCTGGGTGGCAATGCAAGTAGTTCCCACAGGCCTTGAAAACAAGCAAGAGTTGTTCTGGCTGCCACCTTGGTTGGGGGAGTCAGGCCAGGATGTTTGGAATTTTTGGAGGCCAGTGCTGGGAAAAAGGGAACAAAATGTGCTTTTGAGGATAGAGTGGCCAGGAAAGCCCGCAGCCCCAAAGTCTGGGTGGCAATGCAAGTAGTTCCCAGAGACCTTGAAAGAAAGCAAGAGTTGTTCTCGCTGCCACCATGGGTGTGGGAGTCAGCTCCGGACGTTTGGAATTTTTATGGGCCGGTGCTGGGGAAAAGGTTAAGGAAAAAGGTGCTTTTGAGGATAGAGTGGCCAGGAAAGCCCGCAGCCCCAAAGTCTGGGTGGCAATGCAAGTAGTTCCCAGAGACCTTGAAAGAAAGCAAGAGTTGTTCTGGCTGCCAGCTTGGGTGTGGGACTCAGCTCCGGACGTTTGGAATTTTTATGGGCCGGTGCTGGAAAAATGTTAAGAAAAAAGGTGCTTTTGAGGATAGAGTGGCCAGGAAAGCCCGCACCCCAAAGTCTGGGTGGCAATGCAAGTAGTTCCCAGAGACCTTGAAAGAAAGCAAGAGTTGTTCTCGCTGCCACCATGGGTGTGGGAGTCAGCTCCGGACGTTTGGAATATTTATGGGCCGGTGCTGGGGAAAAGGTTAAGAAAAAAGGTGCTTTTGAGGATAGAGTGGCCAGGAAAGCCCGCAGCCCCAAAGTCTGGGTGGCAATGCAAGTAGTTCCCAGAGACCTTGAAAGAAAACAACAGTTGTTCTGGCTGCCAGCTTGGGTGTGGGGGTCAGCTCCTGACGTTTGGAATTTTTATGGGCCGGTGCTGGAAAAATGTTAAAAAAAAGTTGCTTTTGAGGATAGAGTGGCCAGGAAAGCCCGCAGCCCCAAAGTCTGGGTGGCAATGCAAGTAGTTCCCAGAGACCTTGAAAGAAAACAAGAGTTGTTCTGGCTGTCACCTTGGTTTTGGGATCCAGGCCAGGACGTTTGGAATTTTTGGAGCCCGGTGCTGGGAAAAAGTGAACAAAAGGTGCTTTTGAGGATAGAGTGGCCAGGAAAGCCCGCAGCCCCAAAGTCTGGGTGGCAATGCAAGTAGTTCCCAGAGACCTTGAAAACAAGCAATATTTGTTCTCGCTGCCACCATGGGTGTGGGAGTCTGCTCCGGACGTTTGGAATTTTTATGGGCCGGTGCTGGGGAAAAGGTTAAGAAAAAAGGTGCTTTTGAGGATAGAGTGGCCAGGAAAGCCCGCAGCCCCAAAGTCTGGGTGGCAATGCAAGTAGTTCCCAGAGACCTTGAAAGAAAGCAAGAGTTGTTCTCGCTGCCACCATGGGTGTGGGAGTCAGCTCCGGACGTTTGGAATTTTTATGGGCCGGTGCTGGGGAAAAGGTTAAGAAAAAAGGTGCTTTTGAGGATAGAGTGGCCAGGAAAGCCCGCAGCCCCAAAGTCTGGGTGGCAATGCAAGTAGTTCCCAGAGACCTTGAAAGAAAGCAAGTCTTGGTCTGGCTGACGCCTTGGTTGGGGGAGCCAGGCCAGGACGTTTGGAATTTTTGGAGGCCGGTGCTGGGAAAAAGTGAACAAAAGGTGCTTTTGAGGATAGAGTGGCCAGGAAAGCCCGCAGCCCCAAAGTCTGGGTGGCAATGCAAGTAGTTCCCAGAGAATGAAGGAAAGAAACCGTTGTTCTGGCTGCCAGCTTGGGTGTGGGGGTCAGCTCCTGACGTTTGGAATTTTTATGGGCCGGTGCTGGAAAAATGTTAAGAAAAAAGGTGCTTTTGAGGATAGAGTGGCCAGGAAAGCCCGCAGCCCCAAAGTCTGGGTGGCAATGCAAGTAGTTCCCAGAGACCTTGAAAGAAAGCAAGAGTTGTTCTCGCTGCCACCATGGGTGTGGGAGTCAGCTCCGGACGTTTGGAATTTTTATGGGCCGGTGCTGGGGAAAAGGTTAAGAAAAAAGGTGCTTTTGAGGATAGAGTGGCCAGGAAAGCCCGCAGCCCCAAAGTCTGGGTGGCAATGCAAGTAGTTCCCAGAGACCTTGAAAGAAAGCAACAGTTGTTCTCGCTGCCAGTTGGGTGTGGGACTCAGCTCCGGACGTTTGGAATTTTTATGGGCCGGTGCTGGAAAAATGTTAAGAATAAAGTTGCTTTTGAGGATAGAGTGGCCAGGAAAGCCCGCAGCCCCAAAGTCTGGGTGGCAATGCAAGTAGTTCCCAGAGACCTTGAAAGAAAGCAAGAGTTGTTCTGGCTGTCACCTTGGTTGTGGTATCCAGACCAGGATGTTTGGAATTTTTGGAGGCCGGTGCTGGGAAAAAGTGAACAAAACGTGCTTTTGAGGATAGAGTGGCCAGGAAAGCCCGCAGCCCCAAAGTCTGGGTGGCAATGCAAGTAGTTCCCAGAGACCTTGAAAGAAAGCAAGAGTTGTTCTCGCTGCCACCATGGGTGTGGGAGTCAGCTCCGGACGTTTGGAATTTTTATGGGCCGGTGCTGGGGAAAAGGTTAAGAAAAAAGGTGCTTTTGAGGATAGAGTGGCCAGGAAAGCCCGCAGCCCCAAAGTCTGGGTGGCAATGCAAGTAGTTCCCAGAGACCTTGAAAGAAAGCAAGACTTGGTCTGGCTGACGCCTTGGTTGGGGGAGCCAGGCCAGGACGTTTGGAATTTTTGGAGGCCGGTGCTGGGAAAAAGTGAACAAAAGGTGCTTTTGAGGATAGAGTGGCCAGGAAAGCCCGCAGCCCCAAAGTCTGGGTGGCAATGCAAGTAGTTCCCAGAGACCTTGAAAGAAAGCAAGAGTTGTTCTGGCTGCCAGCTTGGGTGTGGGGGTCAGCCTCTGACGTTTGGAATTTTTGGAGGCCGGTGCTGGGGAAAAGGTTAAGAAAAAAGGTGCTTTTGAGGATAGAGTGGCCAGGAAAGCCCGCAGCCCCAAAGTCTGGGTGGCAATGCAAGTAGTTCCCAGAGACCTTGAAAGAAAGCAAGAGTTGTTCTGGCTGCCACCTTGGGTGTGGGACTCAGCTCCGGACGTTTGGCATATTGGAGGCTGGTGCTGGGAAAAAGTGAACAAAAAGTGCTTTTGAGGATAGAGTGGCCAGGAAAGCCCGCAGCCCCAAAGTCTGGGTGGCAATGCAAGTAGTTCCCAGAGACCTTGAAAGAAAGTAAGAGTTGTTCTGGCTGCCAGCTTGGTTGTGGGAGCCAGGCCAGGACGTTTGGAATTTTTGGAGGCCGGTGCTGGGAAAAAGTGAACAAAAGGTGTTTTTGAGGATAGAGTGGCCAGGAAAGCCCGCAGCCCCAAAGTCTGGGTGGCAATGCAAGTAGTTCCCAGAGACCTTGAAAGAAAGCAAGAGTTGTTCTGGCTGCCAGCTTGGTTGTGGGAGCCAGGCCAGGACGTTTGGAATTTTTGGAGGCCGGTGCTGGGAAAAAGTGAACAAAAGGTGCTTTTGAGGATAGAGTGGCCAGGAAAGCCCGCAGCCCCAAAGTCTGGGTGGCAATGCAAGTAGTTCCCAGAGACCTTGAAAGAAAGCAAGAGTTGTTCTCGCTGCCACCATGGGTGTGGGAGTCAGCTCCGGACGTTTGGAATTTTTATGGGCCGGTGCTGGGGAAAAGGTTAAGAAAAAAGGTGCTTTTGAGGATAGAGTGGCCAGGAAAGCCCGCAGCCCCAAAGTCTGGGTGGCAATGCAAGTAGTTCCCAGAGACCTTGAAAGAAAGCAAGAGTTGGTCTGGCTGACGCCTTGGTTGGGGGAGCCAGGCCAGGACGTTTGGAATTTTTGGAGGCCGGTGCTGGGAAAAAGTGAACAAAAGGTGCTTTTGAGGACAGAGTGGCCAGGAAAGCCCGCAGCCCCAAAGTCTGGGTGGCAATGCAAGTAGTTCCCAGAGAATGAAGGAAAGAAACCGTTGTTCTGGCTGCCAGCTTGGGTGTGGGGGTCAGCTCCTGACGTTTGGAATTTTTATGGGCCGGTGCTGGAAAAATGTTAAGAAAAAAGGTGCTTTTGTGGATAGAGTGGCCAGGAAAGCCCGCACCCCAAAGTCTGGGTGGCAATGCAAGTAGTTCCCAGAGACCTTGAAAGAAAGCAAGAGTTGTTCTGGCTGCCACCTTGGGTGTGGGACTCAGCTCCGGACGTTTGGCATATTGGAGGCTGGTGCTGGGAAAAAGTGAACAAAAAGTGCTTTTGAGGATAGAGTGGCCAGGAAAGCCCGCAGCCCCAAAGTCTGGGTGGCAATGCAAGTAGTTCCCAGAGACCTTGAAAGAAAGCAAGAGTTGTTCTCGCTGCCACCATGGGTGTGGGAGTCAGCTCCGGACGTTTGGAATTTTTATGGGCCGGTGCTGGGAAAAAGGTTAAGAAAAAAGGTGCTTTTGAGGATAGAGTGGCCAGGAAAGCCCGCAGCCCCAAAGTCTGGGTGGCAATGCAAGTAGTTCCCAGAGACCTTGAAAGAAAGCAACAGTTGTTCTGGCTGCCAGCTTGGGTGTGGGGGTCAGCTCCGGACGTTTGGAATTTTTATGGGCCGGTGCTGGAAAAATGTTAAGAAAAAAGGTGCTTTTGAGGATAGAGTGGCCAGGAAAGCCCGCACCCCAAAGTCTGGGTGGCAATGCAAGTAGTTCCCAGAGACCTTGAAAGAAAGCAACAGTTGTTCTGGCTGCCAGCTTGGGTGTGGGACTCAGCTCCGGACGTTTGGCATATTGGAGGCTGGTGCTGGGAAAAAGTGAACAAAAAGTGCTTTTGAGGATAGAGTGGCCAGGAAAGCCCGCAGCCCCAAAGTCTGGCTGGCAATGCAAGTAGTTCCCAGAGACCTTGAAAGAAAGTAAGAGTTGTTCTCGCTGCCACCATGGGTGTGGGAGTCAGCTCCGGACGTTTGGAATTTTTATGGGCCGGTGCTGGGGAAAAGGTTAAGAAAAAAGGTGCTTTTGGGGATAGAGTGGCCAGGAAAGCCCGCACCCCAAAGTTTGGGTGGCAATGCAAGTAGTTCCCAGAGACCTTGAAAGAAAGCAACAGTTGTTCTGGCTGCCAGCTTGGGTGTGGGGGTCAGCTCCTGACGTTTGGAATTTTTATGGGCCGGTGCTGGAAAAATGTTAAGAAAAAAGGTGCTTTTGAGGATAGAGTGGCCAGGAAAGCCCGCAGCCCCAAAGTCTGGGTGGCAATGCAAGTAGTTCCCAGAGACCTTGAAAGAAAGCAAGAGTTGTTCTGGCTGCCACCATGGGTGTGGGAGCCAGGCCAGGATGTTTGGAATTTTTGGAGGCCAGTGCTGGGAAAAAGTGAACAAAAGGTGCTTTTGAGGATAGAGTGGCCAGGAAAGCCCGCAGCCCCAAAGTCTGGGTGGCAATGCAAGTAGTTCCCAGAGACCTTGAAAGAAAGCAAGAGTTGTTCTCGCTACCACCATGGGTGTGGGAGTCAGCTCCGGACGTTTGGAATTTTTATGGGCCGGTGCTGGGGAAAAGGTTAAGAAAAAAGGTGCTTTTGAGGATAGAGTGGCCAGGAAAGCCCGCAGCCCCAAAGTCTGGGTGGCAATGCAAGTAGTTCCCAGAGGCCTTGAAAGAAAGCAAGAGTTGTTCTGGCTGCCAGCTTGGGTGTGGGACTCAGCTCCGGACGTTTGGAATTTTTATGGGCCGGTGCTGGAAAAATGTTAAGAAAAAAGGTGCTTTTGAGGATAGAGTGGCCAGGAAAGCCCGCACCCCAAAGTCTGGGTGGCAATGCAAGTAGTTCCCAGAGACCTTGAAAGAAAGCAACAGTTGTTCTGGCTGCCAGCTTGGGTGTGGGACTCAGCTCCGGACGTTTGGCATATTGGAGGCTGGTGCTGGGAAAAAGTGAACAAAAAGTGCTTTTGAGGATAGAGTGGCCAGGAAAGCCCGCAGCCCCAAAGTCTGGCTGGCAATGCAAGTAGTTCCCAGAGACCTTGAAAGAAAGTAAGAGTTGTTCTCGCTGCCACCATGGGTGTGGGAGTCAGCTCCGGACGTTTGGAATTTTTATGGGCCGGTGCTGGGGAAAAGGTTAAGAAAAAAGGTGCTTTTGGGGATAGAGTGGCCAGGAAAGCCCGCACCCCAAAGTTTGGGTGGCAATGCAAGTAGTTCCCAGAGACCTTGAAAGAAAGCAACAGTTGTTCTGGCTGCCAGCTTGGGTGTGGGGGTCAGCTCCTGACGTTTGGAATTTTTATGGGCCGGTGCTGGAAAAATGTTAAGAAAAAAGGTGCTTTTGAGGATAGAGTGGCCAGGAAAGCCCGCAGCCCCAAAGTCTGGGTGGCAATGCAAGTAGTTCCCAGAGACCTTGAAAGAAAGCAAGAGTTGTTCTCGCTGCCACCATGGGTGTGGGAGTCAGCTCCGGACGTTTGGAATTTTTATGGGCCGGTGCTGGGGAAAAGGTTAAGAAAAAAGGTGCTTTTGAGGATAGAGTGGCCAGGAAAGCCCGCAGCCCCAAAGTCTGGGTGGCAATGCAAGTAGTTCCCAGAGACCTTGAAAGAAAGCAACAGTTGTTCTCGCTGCCAGTTGGGTGTGGGACTCAGCTCCGGACGTTTGGAATTTTTATGGGCCGGTGCTGGAAAAATGTTAAGAATAAAGTTGCTTTTGAGGATAGAGTGGCCAGGAAAGCCCGCAGCCCCAAAGTCTGGGTGGCAATGCAAGTAGTTCCCAGAGACCTTGAAAGAAAGCAAGAGTTGTTCTGGCTGTCACCTTGGTTGTGGTATCCAGACCAGGATGTTTGGAATTTTTGGAGGCCGGTGCTGGGAAAAAGTGAACAAAACGTGCTTTTGAGGATAGAGTGGCCAGGAAAGCCCGCAGCCCCAAAGTCTGGGTGGCAATGCAAGTAGTTCCCAGAGACCTTGAAAGAAAGCAAGAGTTGTTCTCGCTGCCACCATGGGTGTGGGAGTCAGCTCCGGACGTTTGGAATTTTTATGGGCCGGTGCTGGGGAAAAGGTTAAGAAAAAAGGTGCTTTTGAGGATAGAGTGGCCAGGAAAGCCCGCAGCCCCAAAGTCTGGGTGGCAATGCAAGTAGTTCCCAGAGACCTTGAAAGAAAGCAAGACTTGGTCTGGCTGACGCCTTGGTTGGGGGAGCCAGGCCAGGACGTTTGGAATTTTTGGAGGCCGGTGCTGGGAAAAAGTGAACAAAAGGTGCTTTTGAGGATAGAGTGGCCAGGAAAGCCCGCAGCCCCAAAGTCTGGGTGGCAATGCAAGTAGTTCCCAGAGACCTTGAAAGAAAGCAAGAGTTGTTCTGGCTGCCAGCTTGGGTGTGGGGGTCAGCCTCTGACGTTTGGAATTTTTGGAGGCCGGTGCTGGGGAAAAGGTTAAGAAAAAAGGTGCTTTTGAGGATAGAGTGGCCAGGAAAGCCCGCAGCCCCAAAGTCTGGGTGGCAATGCAAGTAGTTCCCAGAGACCTTGAAAGAAAGCAAGAGTTGTTCTGGCTGCCACCTTGGGTGTGGGACTCAGCTCCGGACGTTTGGCATATTGGAGGCTGGTGCTGGGAAAAAGTGAACAAAAAGTGCTTTTGAGGATAGAGTGGCCAGGAAAGCCCGCAGCCCCAAAGTCTGGGTGGCAATGCAAGTACTTCCCAGAGACCTTGAAAGAAAGTAAGAGTTGTTCTGGCTGCCAGCTTGGTTGTGGGAGCCAGGCCAGGACGTTTGGAATTTTTGGAGGCCGGTGCTGGGAAAAAGTGAACAAAAGGTGTTTTTGAGGATAGAGTGGCCAGGAAAGCCCGCAGCCCCAAAGTCTGGGTGGCAATGCAAGTAGTTCCCAGAGACCTTGAAAGAAAGCAAGAGTTGTTCTGGCTGCCAGCTTGGTTGTGGGAGCCAGGCCAGGACGTTTGGAATTTTTGGAGGCCGGTGCTGGGAAAAAGTGAACAAAAGGTGCTTTTGAGGATAGAGTGGCCAGGAAAGCCCGCAGCCCCAAAGTCTGGGTGGCAATGCAAGTAGTTCCCAGAGACCTTGAAAGAAAGCAAGAGTTGTTCTCGCTGCCACCATGGGTGTGGGAGTCAGCTCCGGACGTTTGGAATTTTTATGGGCCGGTGCTGGGGAAAAGGTTAAGAAAAAAGGTGCTTTTGAGGATAGAGTGGCCAGGAAAGCCCGCAGCCCCAAAGTCTGGGTGGCAATGCAAGTAGTTCCCAGAGACCTTGAAAGAAAGCAAGAGTTGGTCTGGCTGACGCCTTGGTTGGGGGAGCCAGGCCAGGACGTTTGGAATTTTTGGAGGCCGGTGCTGGGAAAAAGTGAACAAAAGGTGCTTTTGAGGACAGAGTGGCCAGGAAAGCCCGCAGCCCCAAAGTCTGGGTGGCAATGCAAGTAGTTCCCAGAGAATGAAGGAAAGAAACCGTTGTTCTGGCTGCCAGCTTGGGTGTGGGGGTCAGCTCCGGACGTTTGGAATTTTTATGGGCCGGTGCTGGAAAAATGTTAAGAAAAAAGGTGCTTTTGTGGATAGAGTGGCCAGGAAAGCCCGCACCCCAAAGTCTGGGTGGCAATGCAAGTAGTTCCCAGAGACCTTGAAAGAAAGCAAGAGTTGTTCTGGCTGCCACCTTGGGTGTGGGACTCAGCTCCGGACGTTTGGCATATTGGAGGCTGGTGCTGGGAAAAAGTGAACAAAAAGTGCTTTTGAGGATAGAGTGGCCAGGAAAGCCCGCAGCCCCAAAGTCTGGGTGGCAATGCAAGTAGTTCCCAGAGACCTTGAAAGAAAGCAAGAGTTGTTCTCGCTGCCACCATGGGTGTGGGAGTCAGCTCCGGACGTTTGGAATTTTTATGGGCCGGTGCTGGGAAAAAGGTTAAGAAAAAAGGTGCTTTTGAGGATAGAGTGGCCAGGAAAGCCCGCAGCCCCAAAGTCTGGGTGGCAATGCAAGTAGTTCCCAGAGACCTTGAAAGAAAGCAACAGTTGTTCTGGCTGCCAGCTTGGGTGTGGGGGTCAGCTCCGGACGTTTGGAATTTTTATGGGCCGGTGCTGGAAAAATGTTAAGAAAAAAGGTGCTTTTGAGGATAGAGTGGCCAGGAAAGCCCGCACCCCAAAGTCTGGGTGGCAATGCAAGTAGTTCCCAGAGACCTTGAAAGAAAGCAACAGTTGTTCTGGCTGCCAGCTTGGGTGTGGGACTCAGCTCCGGACGTTTGGCATATTGGAGGCTGGTGCTGGGAAAAAGTGAACAAAAAGTGCTTTTGAGGATAGAGTGGCCAGGAAAGCCCGCAGCCCCAAAGTCTGGGTGGCAATGCAAGTAGTTCCCAGAGACCTTGAAAGAAAGTAAGAGTTGTTCTCGCTGCCACCATGGGTGTGGGAGTCAGCTCCGGACGTTTGGAATTTTTATGGGCCGGTGCTGGAAAAATGTTAAGAAAAAAGGTGCTTTTGAGGATAGAGTGGCCAGGAAAGCCCGCAGCCCCAAAGTCTGGGTGGCAATGCAAGTAGTTCCCAGAGACCTTGAAAGAAAGCAAGAGTTGTTCTGGCTGCCACCATGGGTGTGGGAGCCAGGCCAGGATGTTTGGAATTTTTGGAGGCCAGTGCTGGGAAAAAGTGAACAAAAGGTGCTTTTGAGGATAGAGTGGCCAGGAAAGCCCGCAGCCCCAAAGTCTGGGTGGCAATGCAAGTAGTTCCCAGAGACCTTGAAAGAAAGCAAGAGTTGTTCTCGCTACCACCATGGGTGTGGGAGTCAGCTCCGGACGTTTGGAATTTTTATGGGCCGGTGCTGGGGAAAAGGTTAAGAAAAAAGGTGCTTTTGAGGATAGAGTGGCCAGGAAAGCCCGCAGCCCCAAAGTCTGGGTGGCAATGCAAGTAGTTCCCAGAGGCCTTGAAAGAAAGCAAGAGTTGTTCTGGCTGCCAGCTTGGGTGTGGGACTCAGCTCCGGACGTTTGGAATTTTTATGGGCCGGTGCTGGAAAAATGTTAAGAAAAAAGGTGCTTTTGAGGATAGAGTGGCCAGGAAAGCCCGCACCCCAAAGTCTGGGTGGCAATGCAAGTAGTTCCCAGAGACCTTGAAAGAAAGCAACAGTTGTTCTGGCTGCCAGCTTGGGTGTGGGACTCAGCTCCGGACGTTTGGCATATTGGAGGCTGGTGCTGGGAAAAAGTGAACAAAAAGTGCTTTTGAGGATAGAGTGGCCAGGAAAGCCCGCAGCCCCAAAGTCTGGCTGGCAATGCAAGTAGTTCCCAGAGACCTTGAAAGAAAGTAAGAGTTGTTCTCGCTGCCACCATGGGTGTGGGAGTCAGCTCCGGACGTTTGGAATTTTTATGGGCCGGTGCTGGGGAAAAGGTTAAGAAAAAAGGTGCTTTTGGGGATAGAGTGGCCAGGAAAGCCCGCACCCCAAAGTTTGGGTGGCAATGCAAGTAGTTCCCAGAGACCTTGAAAGAAAGCAACAGTTGTTCTGGCTGCCAGCTTGGGTGTGGGGGTCAGCTCCTGACGTTTGGAATTTTTATGGGCCGGTGCTGGAAAAATGTTAAGAAAAAAGGTGCTTTTGAGGATAGAGTGGCCAGGAAAGCCCGCAGCCCCAAAGTCTGGGTGGCAATGCAAGTAGTTCCCAGAGACCTTGAAAGAAAGCAAGAGTTGTTCTGGCTGCCACCATGGGTGTGGGAGCCAGGCCAGGATGTTTGGAATTTTTGGAGGCCAGTGCTGGGAAAAAGTGAACAAAAGGTGCTTTTGAGGATAGAGTGGCCAGGAAAGCCCGCAGCCCCAAAGTCTGGGTGGCAATGCAAGTAGTTCCCAGAGACCTTGAAAGAAAGCAAGAGTTGTTCTCGCTACCACCATGGGTGTGGGAGTCAGCTCCGGACGTTTGGAATTTTTATGGGCCGGTGCTGGGGAAAAGGTTAAGAAAAAAGGTGCTTTTGAGGATAGAGTGGCCAGGAAAGCCCGCAGCCCCAAAGTCTGGGTGGCAATGCAAGTAGTTCCCAGAGGCCTTGAAAGAAAGCAAGAGTTGTTCTGGCTGCCAGCTTGGGTGTGGGACTCAGCTCCGGACGTTTGGAATTTTTATGGGCCGGTGCTGGAAAAATGTTAAGAAAAAAGGTGCTTTTGAGGATAGAGTGGCCAGGAAAGCCCGCACCCCAAAGTCTGGGTGGCAATGCAAGTAGTTCCCAGAGACCTTGAAAGAAAGCAACAGTTGTTCTGGCTGCCAGCTTGGGTGTGGGACTCAGCTCCGGACGTTTGGCATATTGGAGGCTGGTGCTGGGAAAAAGTGAACAAAAAGTGCTTTTGAGGATAGAGTGGCCAGGAAAGCCCGCAGCCCCAAAGTCTGGCTGGCAATGCAAGTAGTTCCCAGAGACCTTGAAAGAAAGTAAGAGTTGTTCTCGCTGCCACCATGGGTGTGGGAGTCAGCTCCGGACGTTTGGAATTTTTATGGGCCGGTGCTGGGGAAAAGGTTAAGAAAAAAGGTGCTTTTGGGGATAGAGTGGCCAGGAAAGCCCGCACCCCAAAGTTTGGGTGGCAATGCAAGTAGTTCCCAGAGACCTTGAAAGAAAGCAACAGTTGTTCTGGCTGCCAGCTTGGGTGTGGGGGTCAGCTCCTGACGTTTGGAATTTTTATGGGCCGGTGCTGGAAAAATGTTAAGAAAAAAGGTGCTTTTGAGGATAGAGTGGCCAGGAAAGCCCGCAGCCCCAAAGTCTGGGTGGCAATGCAAGTAGTTCCCAGAGACCTTGAAAGAAAGCAAGAGTTGTTCTGGCTGCCACCATGGGTGTGGGAGCCAGGCCAGGATGTTTGGAATTTTTGGAGGCTGGTGCTGGGAAAAAGTGAACAAAAGGTGCTTTTGAGGATAGAGTGGCCAGGAAAGCCCGCAGCCCCAAAGTCTGGGTGGCAATGCAAGTAGTTCCCAGAGACCTTGAAAGAAAGCAAGAGTTGTTCTCGCTACCACCATGGGTGTGGGAGTCAGCTCCGGATGTTCGGAATATTGGAGGCCGGAGCTGGGAAATATGAAAAAAGGTGCTTTTGAGGATAGAGTGGCCAGGAAAGCCTGCAGCCCCAAAGTCTGGGTGGCAATGCAAGTAGTTCCCAGAGTCCTTGAAAGAAAGCAAGTGTTGTTCTGGCTGCCACCTTGGCTGTGGGAGTCAGCTCCGGATGTTCGGAATATTGGAGGCCGGAGCTGGGAAATATGAAAAAAGGTGCTTTTGAGGATAGAGTGGCCAGGAAAGCCCGCAGCCCCAAAGTCTGGGTGGCAATGCAAGTAGTTCCCAGAGTCGTTGAAAGAAAACAAGAGTTGTTCTGGCTGCCACCTTGGCTGTGGGAGTCAGCTCCGGATGTTCGGAATATTGGAGGCCGGAGCTGGGATAAAGTGAAAAAAGGTGCTTTTGAGGATAGAGTGGCCAGGAAAGCCCGCAGCCCCAAAGTCTGGGTGGCAATGCAAGTAGTTCCCAGAGTCCTTGAAAGAAAACAAGAGTTGTTCTGGCTGCCACCTTGGCTGTGGGAGTCAGCTCCGGATGTTCGGAATATTGGAGGCCGGAGCTGGGAAATATGAAAAAAGGTGCTTTTGAGGATAGAGTGGCCAGGAAAGCCCGCAGCCCCAAAGTCTGGGTGGCAATGCAAGTAGTTCCCAGAGGTGTTCATAAAAAGCAAGAGTTGTTCTGGCTGCCACCTTGGCTGTGGGAGTCAGCTCCGGATGTTCGGAATATTGGAGGCCGGAGCTGGGATAAAGTGAAAAAAGGTGCTTTTGAGGATAGAGTGGCCAGGAAAGCCTGCAGCCCCAAAGTCTGGGTGGCAATGCAAGTAGTTCCCAGAGGTGTTCATAAAAAGCAAGAGTTGTTCTGGCTGCCACCTTGGCTGTGGGAGTCAGCTCCGGATGTTCGGAATATTGGAGGCCGGAGCTGGGAAATATGAAAAAAGGTGCTTTTGAGGATAGAGTGGCCAGGAAAGCCCGCAGCCCCAAAGTCTGGGTGGCAATGCAAGTAGTTCCCAGAGTCGTTGAAAGAAAACAAGAGTTGTTCTGGCTGCCACCTTGGCTGTGGGAGTCAGCTCCGGATGTTCGGAATATTGGAGGCCGGAGCTGGGAAATATGAAAAAAGGTGCTTTTGAGGATAGAGTGGCCAGGAAAGCCCGCAGCCCCAAAGTCTGGGTGGCAATGCAAGTAGTTCCCAGAGGTGTTCATAAAAAGCAAGAGTTGTTCTGGCTGCCACCTTGGCTGTGGGAGTCAGCTCCGGATGTTCGGAATATTGGAGGCCGGAGCTGGGATAAAGTGAAAAAAGGTGCTTTTGAGGATAGAGTGGCCAGGAAAGCCCGCAGCCCCAAAGTCTGGGTGGCAATGCAAGTAGTTCCCAGAGTCCTTGAAAGAAAACAAGAGTTGTTCTGGCTGCCACCTTGGCTGTGGGAGTCAGCTCCGGATGTTCGGCATATTGGAGGCCGGAGCTGGGAAATATGAAAAAAGGTGCTTTTGAGGATAGAGTGGCCAGGAAAGCCCGCAGCCCCAAAGTCTGGGTGGCAATGCAAGTAGTTCCCAGAGTCCTTGAAAGAAAACAAGAGTTGTTCTGGCTGCCACCTTGGCTGTGGGAGTCAGCTCCGGATGTTCGGAATATTGGAGGCCGGAGCTGGGAAATATGAAAAAAGGTGCTTTTGAGGATAGAGTGGCCAGGAAAGCCCGCAGCCCCAAAGTCTGGGTGGCAATGCAAGTAGTTCCCAGAGTCGTTGAAAGAAAACAAGAGTTGTTCTGGCTGCCACCTTGGCTGTGGGAGTCAGCTCCGGATGTTCGGAATATTGGAGGCCGGAGCTGGGAAATATGAAAAAAGGTGCTTTTGAGGATAGAGTGGCCAGGAAAGCCTGCAGCCCAAAGTCTGGGTGGCAATGCAAGTAGTTCCCAGAGGTGTTCATAAAAAGCAAGAGTTGTTCTGGCTGCCACCTTGGCTGTGGGAGTCAGCTCCGGATGTTCGGAATATTGGAGGCCGGAGCTGGGATAAAGTGAAAAAAGGTGCTTTTGAGGATAGAGTGGCCAGGAAAGCCTGCAGCCCCAAAGTCTGGGTGGCAATGCAAGTAGTTCCCAGAGGTGTTCATAAAAAGCAAGAGTTGTTCTGGCTGCCACCTTGGCTGTGGGAGTCAGCTCCGGATGTTCGGAATATTGGAGGCCGGAGCTGGGAAATATGAAAAAAGGTGCTTTTGAGGATAGAGTGGCCAGGAGAGCCCGCAGCCCCAAAGTCTGGGTGGCAATGCAAGTAGTTCCCAGAGGTGTTCATAAAAAGCAAGAGTTGTTCTGGCTGCCACCTTGGCTGTGGGAGTCACCTCCGGATGTTCGGAATATTGGAGGCCGGAGCTGGGAAATATGAAAAAAGGTGCTTTTGAGGATAGAGTGGCCAGGAAAGCCCGCAGCCCCAAAGTCTGGGTGGCAATGCAAGTAGTTCCCAGAGGTGTTCATAAAAAGCAAGAGTTGTTCTGGCTGCCACCTTGGCTGTGGGAGTCAGCTCCGGATGTTCGGAATATTGGAGGCCGGAGCTGGGATAAAGTGAAAAAAGGTGCTTTTGAGGATAGAGTGGCCAGGAAAGCCCGCAGCCCCAAAGTCTGGGTGGCAATGCAAGTAGTTCCCAGAGTCGTTGAAAGAAAACAAGAGTTGTTCTGGCTGCCACCTTGGCTGTGGGAGTCAGCTCCGGATGTTCGGAATATTGGAGGCCGGAGCTGGGAAATATGAAAAAAGGTGCTTTTGAGGATAGAGTGGCCAGGAAAGCCCGCAGCCCCAAAGTCTGGGTGGCAATGCAAGTAGTTCCCAGAGTCGTTGAAAGAAAACAAGAGTTGTTCTGGCTGCCACCTTGGCTGTGGGAGTCAGCTCCGGATGTTCGGAATATTGGAGGCCGGAGCTGGGAAATATGAAAAAAGGTGCTTTTGAGGATAGAGTGGCCAGGAAAGCCCGCAGCCCCAAAGTCTGGGTGGCAATGGAAGTAGTTCCCAGAGTCCTTGAAAGAAAACAAGAGTTGTTCTGGCTGCCACCTTGGCTGTGGGAGTCAGCTCCGGATGTTCGGAATATTGGAGGCCGGAGCTGGGAAATATGAAAAAAGGTGCTTTTGAGGATAGAGTGGCCAGGAAAGCCCGCAGCCCCAAAGTCTGGGTGGCAATGCAAGTAGTTCCCAGAGTCCTTGAAAGAAAGCAAGAGTTGTTCTGGCTGCCACCTTGGCTGTGGGAGTCAGCTCCGGATGTTCGGAATATTGGAGGCCGGTGCTGGGAAATATGAAAAAAGGTGCTTTTGAGGATAGAGTGGCCAGGAAAGCCTGCAGCCCCAAAGTCTGGGTGGCAATGCAAGTAGTTCCCAGAGTCCTTGAAAGAAAACAAGTGTTGTTCTGGCTGCCACCTTGGCTGTGGGAGTCAGCTCCGGATGTTCGGAATATTGGAGGCCGGAGCTGGGAAATATGAAAAAAGGTGCTTTTGAGGATAGAGTGGCCAGGAAAGCCCGCAGCCCCAAAGTCTGGGTGGCAATGCAAGTAGTTCCCAGAGGTGTTCATAAAAAGCAAGAGTTGTTCTGGCTGCCACCTTGGCTGTGGGAGTCAGCTCCGGATGTTCGGAATATTGGAGGCCGGAGCTGGGATAAAGTGAAAAAAGGTGCTTTTGAGGATAGAGTGGCCAGGAAAGCCCGCAGCCCCAAAGTCTGGGTGGCAATGCAAGTAGTTCCCAGAGTCCTTGAAAGAAAACAAGAGTTGTTCTGGCTGCCACCTTGGCTGTGGGAGTCAGCTCCGGATGTTCGGAATATTGGAGGCCGGTGCTGGGAAATATGAAAAAAGGTGCTTTTGAGGATAGAGTGGCCAGGAAAGCCTGCAGCCCCAAAGTCTGGGTGGCAATGCAAGTAGTTCCCAGAGTCCTTGAAAGAAAACAAGTGTTGTTCTGGCTGCCACCTTGGCTGTGGGAGTCAGCTCCGGATGTTCGGAATATTGGAGGCCGGAGCTGGGAAATATGAAAAAAGGTGCTTTTGAGGATAGAGTGGCCAGGAAAGCCCGCAGCCCCAAAGTCTGGGTGGCAATGCAAGTAGTTCCCAGAGGTGTTCATAAAAAGCAAGAGTTGTTCTGGCTGCCACCTTGGCTGTGGGAGTCAGCTCCGGATGTTCGGAATATTGGAGGCCGGAGCTGGGAAATATGAAAAAAGGTGCTTTTGAGGATAGAGTGGCCAGGAAAGCCCGCAGCCCCAAAGTCTGGGTGGCAATGCAAGTAGTTCCCAGAGTCCTTGAAAGAAAACAAGAGTTGTTCTGGCTGCCACCTTGGCTGTGGGAGTCAGCTCCGGATGTTCGGAATATTGGAGGCCGGAGCTGGGAAATATGAAAAAAGGTGCTTTTGAGGATAGAGTGGCCAGGAAAGCCCGCAGCCCCAAAGTCTGGGTGGCAATGCAAGTAGTTCCCAGAGTCGTTGAAAGAAAACAAGAGTTGTTCTGGCTGCCACCTTGGCTGTGGGAGTCAGCTCCGGATGTTCGGCATATTGGAGGCCGGAGCTGGGAAATATGAAAAAAGGTGCTTTTGAGGATAGAGTGGCCAGGAAAGCCCGCAGCCCCAAAGTCTGGGTGGCAATGCAAGTAGTTCCCAGAGTCCTTGAAAGAAAACAAGAGTTGTTCTGGCTGCCACCTTGGCTGTGGGAGTCAGCTCCGGATGTTCGGAATATTGGAGGCCGGAGCTGGGATAAAGTGAAAAAAGGTGCTTTTGAGGATAGAGTGGCCAGGAAAGCCCGCAGCCCCAAAGTCTGGGTGGCAATGCAAGTAGTTCCCAGAGTCCTTGAAAGAAAACAAGAGTTGTTCTGGCTGCCACCTTGGCTGTGGTAGCCAGGCCAGGATGTTCGGAATATTGGAGGCTGGAGCTGGGAAATATGAAAAAAGGTGCTTTTGAGGATAGAGTGGCCAGGAAAGCCCGCAGCCCCAAAGTCTGGGTGGCAATGCAAGTAGTTCCCAGAGGTGTTCATAAAAAGCAAGAGTTGTTCTGGCTGCCACCTTGGCTGTGGGAGTCAGCTCCGGATGTTCGGCATATTGGAGGCCGGAGCTGGGAAATATGAAAAAAGGTGCTTTTGAGGATAGAGTGGCCAGGAAAGCCCGCAGCCCCAAAGTCTGGGTGGCAATGCAAGTAGTTCCCAGAGTCCTTGAAAGAAAACAAGAGTTGTTCTGGCTGCCACCTTGGCTGTGGTAGCCAGGCCAGGATGTTCGGAATATTGGAGGCTGGAGCTGGGAAATATGAAAAAAGGTGCTTTTGAGGATAGAGTGGCCAGGAAAGCCCGCAGCCCCAAAGTCTGGGTGGCAATGCAAGTAGTTCCCAGAGTCCTTGAAAGAAAGCAAGAGTTGTTCTGGCTGCCACCTTGGCTGTGGGAGTCAGCTCCGGATGTTCGGAATATTGGAGGCCGGAGCTGGGAAATATGAAAAAAGGTGCTTTTGAGGATAGAGTGGCCAGGAAAGCCCGCAGCCCCAAAGTCTGGGTGGCAATGCAAGTAGTTCCCAGAGGTGTTCATAAAAAGCAAGAGTTGTTCTGGCTGCCACCTTGGCTGTGGGAGTCAGCTCCGGATGTTCGGAATATTGGAGGCTGGAGCTGGGAAATATGAAAAAAGGTGCTTTTGAGGATAGAGTGGCCAGGAAAGCCCGCAGCCCCAAAGTCTGGGTGGCAATGCAAGTAGTTCCCAGAGTCGTTGAAAGAAAACAAGAGTTGTTCTGGCTGCCACCTTGGCTGTGGGAGTCAGCTCCGGATGTTCGGAATATTGGAGGCCGGAGCTGGGAAATATGAAAAAAGGTGCTTTTGAGGATAGAGTGGCCAGGAAAGCCCGCAGCCCCAAAGTCTGGGTGGCAATGCAAGTAGTTGCCAGAGGTGTTCATAAAAAGCAAGAGTTGTTCTGGCTGCCACCTTGGCTGTGGGAGTCAGCTCCGGATGTTCGGAATACTGGAGGCCGGAGCTGGGAAATATGAAAAAAGGTGCTTTTGAGGATAGAGTGGCCAGGAAAGCCCGCAGCCCCAAAGTCTGGGTGGCAATGCAAGTAGTTCCCAGAGTCCTTGAAAGAAAACAAGAGTTGTTCTGGCTGCCACCTTGGCTGTGGTAGCCAGGCCAGGATGTTCGGAATATTGGAGGCCGGAGCTGGGAAATATGAAAAAAGGTGCTTTTGAGGATAGAGTGGCCAGGAAAGCCCGCAGCCCCAAAGTCTGGGTGGCAATGCAAGTAGTTCCCAGAGGTGTTCATAAAAAGCAAGAGTTGTTCTGGCTGCCACCTTGGCTGTGGGAGTCAGCTCCGGATGTTCGGAATATTGGAGGCTGGAGCTGGGAAATATGAAAAAAGGTGCTTTTGAGGATAGAGTGGCCAGGAAAGCCCGCAGCCCCAAAGTCTGGGTGGCAATGCAAGTAGTTCCCAGAGTCGTTGAAAGAAAACAAGAGTTGTTCTGGCTGCCACCTTGGCTGTGGGAGTCAGCTCCGGATGTTCGGAATATTGGAGGCCGGAGCTGGGAAATATGAAAAAAGGTGCTTTTGAGGATAGAGTGGCCAGGAAAGCCCGCAGCCCCAAAGTCTGGGTGGCAATGCAAGTAGTTCCCAGAGGTGTTCATAAAAAGCAAGAGTTGTTCTGGCTGCCACCTTGGCTGTGGGAGTCAGCTCCGGATGTTCGGAATATTGGAGGCCGGAGCTGGGAAATATGAAAAAAGGTGCTTTTGAGGATAGAGTGGCCAGGAAAGCCCGCAGCCCCAAAGTCTGGGTGGCAATGCAAGTAGTTCCCAGAGTCCTTGAAAGAAAACAAGAGTTGTTCTGGCTGCCACCTTGGCTGTGGTAGCCAGGCCAGGATGTTCGGAATATTGGAGGCTGGAGCTGGGAAATATGAAAAAAGGTGCTTTTGAGGATAGAGTGGCCAGGAAAGCCCGCAGCCCCAAAGTCTGGGTGGCAATGCAAGTAGTTCCCAGAGTCCTTGAAAGAAAACAAGAGTTGTTCTGGCTGCCACCTTGGCTGTGGGAGTCAGCTCCGGATGTTCGGAATATTGGAGGCCGGAGCTGGGATAAAGTGAAAAAAGGTGCTTTTGAGGATAGAGTGGGCAGGAAAGCCCGCAGCCCCAAAGTCTGGGTGGCAATGCAAGTAGTTCCCAGAGTCCTTGAAAGAAAACAAGAGTTGTTCTGGCTGCCACCTTGGCTGTGGGAGTCAGCTCCGGATGTTCGGAATATTGGAGGCCGGAGCTGGGAAATATGAAAAAAGGTGCTTTTGAGGATAGAGTGGCCAGGAAAGCCCGCAGCCCCAAAGTCTGGGTGGCAATGCAAGTAGTTCCCAGAGTCGTTGAAAGAAAACAAGAGTTGTTCTGGCTGCCACCTTGGCTGTGGGAGTCAGCTCCGGATGTTCGGAATATTGGAGGCCGGAGCTGGGAAATATGAAAAAAGGTGCTTTTGAGGATAGAGTGGCCAGGAAAGCCCGCAGCCCCAAAGTCTGGGTGGCAATGCAAGTAGTTCCCAGAGTCCTTGAAAGAAAGCAAGAGTTGTTCCTGGCTGCCACCTTGGCTGTGGGAGTCAGCTCCGGATGTTCGGAATATTGGAGGCCGGAGCTGGGAAATATGAAAAAAGGTGCTTTTGAGGATAGAGTGGCCAGGAAAGCCCGCAGCCCCAAAGTCTGGGTGGCAATGCAAGTAGTTCCCAGAGGTGTTCATAAAAAGCAAGAGTTGTTTCTGGCTGCCACCTTGGCCTGTGGGAGTCAGCTCCGGATGTTCGGCATATTGGAGGCCGGAGCTGGGATAAAGTGAAAAAAGGTGCTTTTGAGGATAGAGTGGCCAGGAAAGCCCGCAGCCCCCAAAGTCTGGGTGGCAATGCAAGTAGTTCCCAGAGTCCTTGAAAGAAAACAAGAGTTGTTCTGGCTGCCACCTTGGCTGTGGTAGCCAGGCCAGGATGTTCGGAATATTGGAGGCTGGAGCTGGGAAATATGAAAAAAGGTGCTTTTGAGGATAGAGTGGCCAGGAAAGCCCGCAGCCCCAAAGTCTGGGTGGCAATGCAAGTAGTTCCCAGAGGTGTTCATAAAAAGCAAGAGTTGTTCTGGCTCGCCACCTTGGCTGTGGGAGTCAGCTCCGGATGTTCGGAATATTGGAGGCCGGAGCTGGAAATATGAAAAAAGGTGCTTTTGAGGATAGAGTGGCCAGGAAAGCCCGCAGCCCCAAAGTCTGGGTGGCAATGCAAGTAGTTCCCAGAGGTGTTCATAAAAAGCAAGAGTTGTTCTGGCTGCCACCTTGGCTGTGGGAGTCAGCTCCGGATGTTCGGAATACTGGAGGCCGGAGCTGGGAAATATGAAAAAAGGTGCTTTTGAGGATAGAGTGGCCAGGAAAGCCCGCAGCCCCAAAGTCTGGGTGGCAATGCAAGTAGTTCCCAGAGTCGTTGAAAGAAAACAAGTGTTGTTCTGGCTGCCACCTTGGCTGTGGGAGTCAGCTCCGGATGTTCGGAATATTGGAGGCCGGAGCTGGGAAATATGAAAAAAGGTGCTTTTGAGGATAGAGTGGCCAGGAAAGCCTGCAGCCCCAAAGTCTGGGTGGCAATGCAAGTAGTTCCCAGAGGTGTTCATAAAAAGCAAGAGTTGTTCTGGCTGCCATCTTGGCTGTGGGAGTCAGCTCCGGATGTTCGGAATATTGGAGGCCGGAGCTGGGAAATATGAAAAAAGGTGCTTTTGAGGATAGAGTGGCAGGAAAGCCCGCAGCCCCAAAGTCTGGGTGGCAATGGAAGTAGTTCCCAGAGTCCTTGAAAGAAAACAAGAGTTGTTCTGGCTGCCACCTTGGCTGTGGGAGTCAGCTCCGGATGTTCGGAATATTGGAGGCCGGAGCTGGGAAATATGAAAAAAGGTGCTTTTGAGGATAGAGTGGCCAGGAAAGCCCCGCAGCCCCAAAGTCTGGGTGGCAATGCAAGTAGTTCCCAGAGGTGTTCATAAAAAGCAAGAGTTGTTCTGGCTGCCACCTTGGCTGTGGGAGTCAGCTCCGGATGTTCGGCATATTGGAGGCCGGAGCTGGGAAATATGAAAAAAGGTGCTTTTGAGGATAGAGTGGCCAGGAAAGCCCGCAGCCCCAAAGTCTGGGTGGCAATGCAAGTAGTTCCCAGAGTCGTTGAAAGAAAACAAGAGTTGTTCTGGCTGCCACCTTGGCTGTGGGAGTCAGCTCCGGATGTTCGGAATATTGGAGGCCGGAGCTGGGAAATATGAAAAAAGGTGCTTTTGAGGATAGAGTGGCCAGGAAAGCCCGCAGCCCCAAAGTCTGGGTGGCAATGCAAGTAGTTCCCAGAGTCGTTGAAAGAAAACAAGAGTTGTTCTGGCTGCCACCTTGGCTGTGGGAGTCAGCTCCGGATGTTCGGAATATTGGAGGCCGGAGCTGGGATAAAGTGAAAAAAGGTGCTTTTGAGGATAGAGTGGGCAGGAAAGCCCGCAGCCCCAAAGTCTGGGTGGCAATGCAAGTAGTTCCCAGAGTCGTTGAAAGAAAACAAGAGTTGTTCTGGCTGCCACCTTGGCTGTGGGAGTCAGCTCCGGATGTTCGGAATATTGGAGGCCGGAGCTGGGAAATATGAAAAAAGGTGCTTTTGAGGATAGAGTGGCCAGGAAAGCCCGCAGCCCCAAAGTCTGGGAGGACTACTTGCAGTTGTCCACCCAGACTTTGGGGCTGCGGGCTTTCCTGGCCACTCTATCCTCAAAAGCACCTTTTTTCATATTTCCCAGCTCCGGCCTCCAATATTCCGAACATCCGGAGCTGACTCCCACAGCCAAGGTGGCAGCCAGAACAACTCTTGTTTTCTTTCAACGACTCTGGGAACTACTTGCATTGCCACCCAGACTTTGGGGCTGCGGGCTTTCCTGCCCACTCTATCCTCAAAAGCACCTTTTTTCACTTTATCCCAGCTCCGGCCTCCAATATTCCGAACATCCGGAGCTGACTCCCACAGCCAAGGTGGCAGCCAGAACAACTCTTGTTTTCTTTCAACGACTCTGGGAACTACTTGCATTGCCACCCAGACTTTGGGGCTGCGGGCTTTCCTGGCCACTCTATCCTCAAAAGCACCTTTTTTCATATTTCCCAGCTCCGGCCTCCAATATTCCGAACATCCGGAGCTGACTCCCACAGCCAAGGTGGCAGCCAGAACAACTCTTGTTTTCTTTCAACGACTCTGGGAACTACTTGCATTGCCACCCAGACTTTGGGGCTGCGGGCTTTCCTGGCCACTCTATCCTCAAAAGCACCTTTTTTCATATTTCCCAGCTCCGGCCTCCAATATGCCGAACATCCGGAGCTGACTCCCACAGCCAAGGTGGCAGCCAGAACAACTCTTGCTTTTTATGAACACCTCTGGGAACTACTTGCATTGCCACCCAGACTTTGGGGCTGCGGGCTTTCCTGGCCACTCTATCCTCAAAAGCACCTTTTTTCATATTTCCCAGCTCCGGCCTCCAATATTCCGAACATCCGGAGCTGACTCCCACAGCCAAGGTGGCAGCCAGAACAACTCTTGTTTTCTTTCAAGGACTCTGGGAACTACTTCCATTGCCACCCAGACTTTGGGGCTGCGGGCTTTCCTGGCCACTCTATCCTCAAAAGCACCTTTTTTCATATTTCCCAGCTCCGGCCTCCAATATTCCGAACATCCGGAGCTGACTCCCACAGCCAAGATGGCAGCCAGAACAACTCTTGCTTTTTATGAACACCTCTGGGAACTACTTGCATTGCCACCCAGACTTTGGGGCTGCAGGCTTTCCTGGCCACTCTATCCTCAAAAGCACCTTTTTTCATATTTCCCAGCTCCGGCCTCCAATATTCCGAACATCCGGAGCTGACTCCCACAGCCAAGGTGGCAGCCAGAACAACACTTGTTTTCTTTCAACGACTCTGGGAACTACTTGCATTGCCACCCAGACTTTGGGGCTGCGGGCTTTCCTGGCCACTCTATCCTCAAAAGCACCTTTTTTCATATTTCCCAGCTCCGGCCTCCAGTATTCCGAACATCCGGAGCTGACTCCCACAGCCAAGGTGGCAGCCAGAACAACTCTTGCTTTTTATGAACACCTCTGGGAACTACTTGCATTGCCACCCAGACTTTGGGGCTGCGGGCTTTCCTGGCCACTCTATCCTCAAAAGCACCTTTTTTCATATTTCCCAGCTCCGGCCTCCAATATTCCGAACATCCGGAGCTGACTCCCACAGCCAAGGTGGCAGCCAGAACAACTCTTGCTTTTTATGAACACCTCTGGGAACTACTTGCATTGCCACCCAGACTTTGGGGCTGCGGGCTTTCCTGGCCACTCTATCCTCAAAAGCACCTTTTTTCATATTTCCCAGCTCCAGCCTCCAATATTCCGAACATCCTGGCCTGGCTACCACAGCCAAGGTGGCAGCCAGAACAACTCTTGTTTTCTTTCAAGGACTCTGGGGAACTACTTGCATTGCCACCCAGACTTTGGGGCTGCGGGCTTTCCTGGCCACTCTATCCTCAAAAGCACCTTTTTTCACTTTATCCCAGCTCCGGCCTCCAATATGCCGAACATCCGGAGCTGACTCCCACAGCCAAGGTGGCAGCCAGAACAACTCTTGCTTTTATGAACACCTCTGGGAACTACTTGCATTGCCACCCAGACTTTGGGGCTGCGGGCTTTCCTGGCCACTCTATCCTCAAAAGCACCTTTTTTCATATTTCCCAGCTCCGGCCTCCAATATTCCGAACATCCGGAGCTGACTCCCACAGCCAAGGTGGCAGCCAGAACAACTCTTGCTTTCTTTCAAGGACTCTGGGAACTACTTGCATTGCCACCCAGACTTTGGGGGCTGCGGGCTTTCCTGGCCACTCTATCCTCAAAAGCACCTTTTTTCATATTTCCCAGCTCCGGCCTCCAATATTCCGAACATCCGGAGCTGACTCCCACAGCCAAGGTGGCAGCCAGAACAACTCTTGTTTTCTTTCAACGACTCTGGGAACTACTTGCATTGCCACCCAGACTTTGGGGCTGCGGGCTTTCCTGGCCACTCTATCCTCAAAAGCACCTTTTTTCATATTTCCCAGCTCCGGCCTCCAATATTCCGAACATCCGGAGCTGACTCCCACAGCCAAGGTGGCAGCCAGAAACAACTCTTGTTTTCTTTCAAGGACTCTGGGAACTACTTGCATTGCCACCCAGACTTTGGGGCTGCGGGCTTTCCTGCCCACTCTATCCTCAAAAGCACCTTTTTTCACTTTATCCCAGCTCCGGCCTCCAATATTCCGAACATCCGGAGCTGACTCCACAGCCAAGGTGCAGCCAGAACAACTCTTGTTTTCTTCAAGGACTCTGGGAACTACTTGCATTGCCACCCAGACTTTGGGGCTGCGGGCTTTCCTGGCCACTCTATCCTCAAAAGCACCTTTTTCATATTTCCCAGCTCCAGCCTCCAATATTCCGAACATCCTGGCCTGGCTACCACAGCCAAGGTGGCAGCCAGAACAACTCTTGTTTTCTTTCAAGGACTCTGGGAACTACTTGCATTGCCACCCAGACTTTGGGGCTGCGGGCTTTCCTGGCCACTCTATCCTCAAAAGCACCTTTTTTCATATTTCCCAGCTCCGGCCTCCAATATTCCGAACATCCGGGAGCTGACTCCCACAGCCAAGGTGGCAGCCAGAACAACTCTTGCTTTTTATGAACACCTCTGGGAACTACTTGCATTGCCACCCAGACTTTGGGGCTGCGGGCTTTCCTGGCCACTCTATCCTCAAAAGCACCTTTTTTCATATTTCCCAGCTCCGGCCTCCAATATTCCGAACATCCGGGAGCTGACTCCCACAGCCAAGGTGGCAGCCAGAACAACTCTTGTTTTCTTTCAACGACTCTGGGAACTACTTGCATTGCCACCCAGACTTTGGGGCTGCGGGCTTTCCTGGCCACTCTATCCTCAAAAGCACCTTTTTTCATATTTCCCAGCTCCAGCCTCCAATATTCCGAACATCCGGAGCTGACTCCCACAGCCAAGGTGGCAGCCAGAACAACTCTTGCTTTTTATGAACACCTCTGGGAACTACTTGCATTGCCACCCAGACTTTGGGGCTGCGGGCTTTCCTGGCCACTCTATCCTCAAAAGCACCTTTTTTCATATTTCCCAGCTCCGGCCTCCAATATTCCGAACATCCTGGCCTGGCTACCACAGCCAAGGTGGCAGCCAGAACAACTCTTGTTTTCTTTCAAGGACTCTGGGAACTACTTGCATTGCCACCCAGACTTTGGGGCTGCGGGCTTTCCTGGCCACTCTATCCTCAAAAGCACCTTTTTTCATATTTCCCAGCTCCGGCCTCCAGTATTCCGAACATCCGGAGCTGACTCCCACAGCCAAGGTGGCAGCCAGAACAACTCTTGCTTTTTATGAACACCTCTGGCAACTACTTGCATTGCCACCCAGACTTTGGGGCTGCGGGCTTTCCTGGCCACTCTATCCTCAAAAGCACCTTTTTTCATATTTCCCAGCTCCGGCCTCCAATATTCCGAACATCCGGAGCTGACTCCCACAGCCAAGGGTGGCAGCCAGAACAACTCTTGTTTTCTTTCAACGACTCTGGGAACTACTTGCATTGCCACCCAGACTTTGGGGGCTGCGGGCTTTCCTGGCCACTCTATCCTCAAAAGCACCTTTTTTCATATTTCCCAGCTCCAGCCTCCAATATTCCGAACATCCGGAGCTGACTCCCACAGCCAAGGTGGCAGCCAGAACAACTCTTGCTTTTTATGAACACCTCTGGGAACTACTTGCATTGCCACCCAGACTTTGGGGCTGCGGGCTTTCCTGGCCACTCTATCCTCAAAAGCACCTTTTTTCATATTTCCCAGCTCCGGCCTCCAATATTCCGAACATCCGGAGCTGACTCCCACAGCCAAGGTGGCAGCCAGAACAACTCTTGCTTTCTTTCAAGGACTCTGGGAACTACTTGCATTGCCACCCAGACTTTGGGGCTGCGGGCTTTCCTGGCCACTCTATCCTCAAAAGCACCTTTTTTCATATTTCCCAGCTCCAGCCTCCAATATTCCGAACATCCTGGCCTGGCTACCACAGCCAAGGTGGCAGCCAGAACAACTCTTGTTTTCTTTCAAGGACTCTGGGAACTACTTGCATTGCCACCCAGACTTGGGGCTGCGGGCTTTCCTGGCCACTCTATCCTCAAAAGCACCTTTTTTCATATTCCCAGCTCCGGCCTCCAATATGCCGAACATCCGGAGCTGACTCCCACAGCCAAGGTGGCAGCCAGAACAACTCTTGCTTTTATGAACACCTCTGGGAACTACTTGCATTGCCACCCAGACTTTGGGGCTGCGGGCTTTCCTGGCCACTCTATCCTCAAAAGCACCTTTTTCATATTTCCCAGCTCCAGCCTCCAATATTCCGAACATCCTGGCCTGGCTACCACAGCCAAGGTGGCAGCCAGAACAACTCTTGTTTTCTTTCAAGGACTCTGGGAACTACTTGCATTGCCACCGCAGACTTTGGGGGCTGCGGGCTTTCCTGGCCACTCTATCCTCAAAAGCACCTTTTTTCACTTTATCCCAGCTCCGGCCTCCAATATTCCGAACATCCGGAGCTGACTCCCACAGCCAAGGTGGCAGCCAGAACAACTCTTGTTTTCTTTCAAGGACTCTGGAACTACTTGCATTGCCACCCAGACTTTGGGGCTGCGGGCTTTCCTGGCCACTCTATCCTCAAAAGCACCTTTTTCATATTTCCCAGCTCCGGCCTCCAATATGCCGAACATCCGGAGCTGACTCCCACAGCCAAGGTGGCAGCCAGAACAACTCTTGTTTCTTTCAACGACTCTGGGAACTACTTGCATTGCCACCCAGACTTTGGGGCTGCGGGCTTTCCTGGCCACTCTATCCTCAAAAGCACCTTTTTCATATTTCCCAGCTCCGGCCTCCAATATTCCGAACATCCGGAGCTGACTCCCACAGCCAAGGTGGCAGCCAGAACAACTCTTGTTTCTTTCAAGGACTCTGGGAACTACTTGCATTGCCACCCAGACTTTGGGGCTGCGGGCTTTCCTGGCCACTCTATCCTCAAAAGCACCTTTTTTCATATTTCCCAGCTCCGGCCTCCAATATTCCGAACATCCGGAGCTGACTCCCACAGCCAAGGTGGCAGCCAGAACAACTCTTGCTTTTTATGAACCACCTCTGGGAACTACTTGCATTGCCACCCAGACTTTGGGGCTGCGGGCTTTCCTGGCCACGTCTAGCCTCAAAAGCACCTTTTTTCATATTTCCCAGCTCCGGCCTCCAATATTCCGAACATCCGGAGCTGACACCCACAGCAAGGTGGCAGCCAGAACAACACTTGTTTTCTTTCAGGACTCTGGGAACTACTTGCATTGCCACCCAGACTTTGGGGCTGCAGGCTTTCTGGCCACTCTATCCTCAAAAGCACCTTTTTCATATTTCCCAGCACCGGCCTCCAATATTCCGAACATCCGGAGCTGACTCCCACAGCCAAGGTGGCAGCCAGAACAACTCTTGTTTTCTTTCAAGGACTCTGGGAACTACTTGCATTGCCACCAGCAGACTTTGGGGCTGCGGGCTTTCCTGGCCACTCTATCCTCAAAAGCACCTGTTTTTCACTTTATCCAGCTCCGGCCTCCAATATTCCGAACATCCGGAGCTGACTCCCACAGCCAAGGTGGCAGCCAGAACAACTCTTGCTTTTTATGAACACCTCTGGGAACTACTTGCATTGCCACCCAGACTTTGGGGGCTGCGGGCTTTCCTGGCCACTCTATCCTCAAAAGCACCTTTTTCATATTTCCCAGCTCCGGCCTCCAATATTCCGAACATCCGGAGCTGACTCCACAGCCAAGGTGGCAGCCAGAACAACACTTGTTTCTTTCAAGGGACTCTGGGAACTACTTGCATTGCCACCCAGACTTTGGGGCTGCAGGCTTTCCTGGCCACTTCTATCCTCAAAAGCACCTTTTTTCATATTTCCCAGCACCGGCCTCCAATATTCCGAACATCCGGAGCTGACTCCCACGAGCCAAGGTGGCAGCCAGAACAACTCTTGCTTTCTTTCAAGGACTCTGGGAACTACTTGCATTGCCACCCAGACTTTGGGGCTGCGGGCTTCCTGGCCACTCTATCCTCAAAAGCACCTTTTTCATATTTCCCAGCTCCGGCCTCCAATATTCCGAACATCCGGAGCTGACTCCCACAGCCAAGGTGGCAGCCAGAACAACTCTTGTTTCTTTCAAGACTCTGGGAACTACTTCCATTGCCACCCAGACTTTGGGGCTGCGGGCTTTCCTGGCCACTCTAATCCTCAAAAGCACCTTTTTCATATTTCCCAGCTCCGGCCTCCAATATTCCGAACATCCGGAGCTGACTCCCACAGCCAAGGTGGCAGCCAGAACAACTCTTGTTTCTTTCAACGACTCTGGGAACTACTTGCATTGCCACCCAGACTTTGGGGCTGCGGGCTTTCCTGGCCACTCTATCCTCAAAAGCACCTTTTTTCATATTTCCCAGCTCCGGCCTCCAATATTCCGAACATCCGGAGCTGACTCCCACAGCCAAGGTGGCAGCCAGAACAACTCTGTTTTCTTTCAACGACTCTGGGAACTACTTGCATTGCCACCCAGACTTTGGGGCTGCGGGCTTTCCTGGCCACTCTATCCTCAAAAGCACCTTTTTCACTTTATCCCAGCTCCGGCCTCCAATATTCCGAACATCCGGAGCTGACTTCCCACAGCCAAGGTGGCAGCCAGAACAACTCTTGCTTTTTATGAACACCTCTGGGAACTACTTGCATTGCCACCCAGACTTTGGGCTGCGGGCTTTCTCTGGCCACTCTATCCTCAAAAGCACCTTTTTTCATATTTCCCAGCTCCGCCTCCAATATTCCGAACATCCGGAGGTGACGTCCCACAGCCAAGGTGGCAGCCAGAACAACTCTTGCTTTTTATGAACACCTCTGGGAACTACTTGCATTGCCACCCAGACTTGGGGCTGCGGGCTCTCCTGGCCACTCTATCCTCAAAAGCACCTTTTTTCATATTTCCCAGCTCCGGCCTCCAATATTCCGAACATCCGGAGCTGACTCCCACAGCCAAGGTGGCAGCCAGAACAACTCTTGCTTTTATGAACACCTCTGGGAACTACTTGCATTGCCACCCAGACTTTGGGGCTGCAGGCTTTCCTGGCCACTCTATCCTCAAAAGCACCTTTTTCACCTTATCCCAGCTCCGGCCTCCAATATTCCGAACATCCGGAGCTGACTCCCACAGCCAAGGTGGCAGCCAGAACAACTCTTGCTTTTATGAACACCTCTGGGAACTACTTGCATTGCCACCCAGACTTTGGGGCTGCAGCTTTCCTGGCCACTCTATCCTCAAAAGCACCTTTTTCATATTTCCCAGCTCCGGCCTCCAATATTCCGAACATCCGGAGCTGACTCCCACAGCCAAGGTGGCAGCCAGAACAACTCTTGTTTCTTTCAACGACTCTGGGAACTACTTGCATTGCCACCCAGACTTTGGGGCTGCGGCTTTCCTGGCCACTCTATCCTCAAAAGCACCTTTTTTCATATTTCCCAGCTCCGGCCTCCAATATTCCGAACATCCGGAGCTGACTCCACAGCCAAGGTGGCAGCCAGAACATACTCTTGTTTTCTTTCAAGGACTCTGGGAACTACTTGCATTGCCACCCAGACTTTGGGGCTGCGGCTTTCCTGGCCACTCTATCCTCAAAAGCACCTTTTTCATATTTCCCAGCTCCGGCCTCCAATATGCCGAACATCCGGAGCTGACTCCCACAGCCAAGGTGGCAGCCAGAACAACTCTTGTTTTCTTTCAAGGACTCTGGGAACTACTTGCATTGCCACCCAGACTTTGGGGCTGCGGGCTTTCCTGGCCACTCTATCCTCAAAAGCACCTTTTTTCACTTATCCCAGCTCCGGCCTCCAATATTCCGAACATCCGGAGCTGACTCCCACAGCCAAGGGTGGCAGCCAGAACAACTCTTGCTTTTTATGAACACCTCTGGAACTACTTGCATTGCCACCCAGACTTTGGGGCTGCGGGCTTTCCTGGCCACTCTATCCTCAAAAGCACCTTTTTCATATTTCCCAGCTCCGGCCTCCAATATTCCGAACATCCGGAGCTGACTCCCACAGCCAAGGTGGCAGCCAGAACAACTCTTGTTTTCTTTCAACGACTCTGGGAACTACTTGCATTGCCACCCAGACTTTGGGCTGCGGCTTTCCTGGCCACTCTATCCTCAAAAGCACCTTTTTTCATATTTCCCAGCTCCGGCCTCCAATATTCCGAACATCCGGAGCTGACTCCCACAGCCAAGGTGGCAGCCAGAACAACTCTTGCTTTTATGAACACCTCTGGGAACTACTTGCATTGCCACCCAGACTTTGGGGCTGCAGGCTTTCCTGCCACTCTATCCTCAAAAGCACCTTTTTTCACTTTATCCCAGCTCCGGCCTCCAATATTCCGAACATCCGGAGCTGACTCCCACAGCCAAGGTGGCAGCCAGAACAACTCTTGCTTTTTATGAACACCTCTGGGAACTACTTGCATTGCCACCCAGACTTTGGGGCTGCGGGGCTTTCCTGGCCACTCTATCCTCAAAAGCACCTTTTTTCATATTTCCCAGCTCCGGCCTCCAATATTCCGAACATCCGGAGCTGACTCCCACAGCCAAGGTGGCAGCCAGAACAACTCTTGTTTTCTTTCAAGGACTCTGGGAACTACTTGCATTGCCACCCAGACTTTGGGGCTGCGGGCTTTCCTGGCCACTCTATCCTCAAAAGCACCTTTTTTCACTTTATCCCAGCTCCGGCCTCCAATATTCCGAACATCCGGAGCTGACTCCCACAGCCAAGGTGGCAGCCAGAACAACTCTTGTTTTCTTTCAACGACTCTGGGAACTACTTGCATTGCCACCCAGACTTTGGGGCTGCGGGCTTTCCTGGCCACTCTATCCTCAAAAGCACCTTTTTTCATATTTCCCAGCTCCGGCCTCCAATATTCCGAACATCCGGAGCTGACTCCCACAGCCAAGGTGGCAGCCAGAACAACACTTGCTTTCTTTCAAGGACTCTGGGAACTACTTGCATTGCCACCCAGACTTTGGGGCTGCAGGCTTTCCTGGCCACTCTATCCTCAAAAGCACCTTTTTTCATATTTCCCAGCTCCGGCCTCCAATATTCCGAACATCCGGAGCTGACTCCCACAGCCAAGGTGGCAGCCAGAACAACTCTTGTTTTCTTTCAAGGACTCTGGGAACTACTTGCATTGCCACCCCAGACTTTGGGGCTGCAGGCTTTCCTGGCCACTCTATCCTCAAAAGCACCTTTTTTCATATTTCCCAGCTCCGGCCTCCAATATTCCGAACATCCGGAGCTGACTCCCACAGCCAAGGTGGCAGCCAGAACAACTCTTGTTTTCTTTCAAGGACTCTGGGAACTACTTGCATTGCCACCCAGACTTTGGGGGCTGCGGGCTTTCCTGGCCACTCTATCCCTCAAAAGCACCTTTTTTCACTTTATCCCAGCTCCGGCCTCCAATATTCCGAACATCCGGAGCTGACTCCCACAGCCAAGGTGGCAGCCAGAACAACTCTTTGCTTTTTATGAACACCTCTGGGAACTACTTGCATTGCCACCCAGACTTTGGGGCTGCGGGCTTTCCTGGCCACTCTATCCTCAAAAGCACCTTTTTTCATATTTCCCAGCTCCGGCCTCCAATATTCCGAACATCCGGAGCTGACTCCCACAGCCAAGGTGGCAGCCAGAACAACTCTTGTTTTCTTTCAACGACTCTGGGAACTACTTGCATTGCCACCCAGACTTTGGGGGCTGCGGGCTTTCCTGGCCACTCTATCCTCAAAAGCACCTTTTTTCACTTTATCCCAGCTCCGGCCTCCAATATTCCGAACATCCGGAGCTGACTCCCACAGCCAAGGTGGCAGCCAGAACAACTCTTGCTTTTTATGAACACCTCTGGGAACTACTTGCATTGCCACC